>NC_092105.1:4205014-4230506 GCF_045679555.1 Salvelinus alpinus | reverse complement strand
GCTATCTGTGGCCTGCTGGAGGTCATTTTGCAGGGCTCTAGCAGTGCTCCTCCTTGCACAAAGGCGGAGGTAGCGGTCCTGCTGCTGGGTTGTTGCCCTCCTACGGCCTCCTCCACGTCTCCTGATGTACTGGCCTGTCTCCTGGTAGCGCCTCCATGCTCTGGACACTACGCTGACAGACACAGCAAACCTTCTTGCAACAGCTCGCATTGATGTGCCATCCTGGATGAGCTGCACTACCTGAGCCACTTGTGTGGGTTGTAGACTCCGTCTCACGCTACCACTAGAGTGAAAGCACCGCCAGCATTCAAAAGTGACCAACACATCAGCCAGGAAGCATAGGAACTGAGAAGTGGTCTATGGTCACCACCTGCAGAACCACTCCTTTATTGGGGGTGTCTTGCTAATTGCCTATAATTTCCACCTTTTGTCTATTCCATTTGCACAACAGCATGTGGAATTTATTGTCAATCAGTGTTGCTTCCTAAGTGGACAGTTTGATTTCACAGAAGTGTGATTGACTTGGAGTTACATTGTGTTGTTTAAGTGTTCCCTTTATTTTTTGGAGCAGTGTATAAATGTGTGTGTGATTGTGTTATAACTGTGTGTCTCTCCTCTCTCTCCTCTCCAGATGACCTGTCAGACCAGAGTTCGGGACGGGACACCCCTGCCAGCGGCTCCTCTCGCCAGGGAGTGGGGGAAGCCGCGGAGGAGAGGAAAGACAAGAAGAAGAAGACCAAAGGAAAGAAGAAAGAGAAGCAGTCCAAAGGAAAGAAGATAAGTGAGGATGTGGACGAGCCAGACAAGAAGACCAAGAAGAAGAAAGGTTTTGGTTTACTGAGGTGAGGTCATTTCCTGTCGTGTCCATTCATGTCTTCAGTAAGGACTGCCGTGTCCATTCATGTCTTCAGTAAGGACTGCCGTGTCCATTCATGTCTTCAGTAAGGACTGCCGTGTCCATTCATGTCTTCAGTAAGGACTGGCGTGTCCATTCATGTCTTCAGTAAGGACTGCCGTGTCCATTCATGTCTTCAGTAAGGACTGCCGTGTCCATTCATGTCTTCAGTAAGGACTGTCGTGTCCATTCATGTCTTCAGTAAGGACTGTCGTGTCCATTCATGTCTTCAGTAAGGAATGGCGTGTCCATTCATGTCTTCAGTAAGGACTGTCGTATCCATTCATGTCTTCAGTAAGGACTGTCGTGTCCATTCATGTCTTCAGTAAGGACTGTCGTGTCCATTCATGTCTTCAGTAAGGACTGTCGTGTCCATTCATGTCTTCAGTAAGGACTGCCGTGTCCATTCATGTCTTCAGTAAGGACTGTCGTGTCCATTCATGTCTTCAGTAAGGACTGGCGTGTCCATTCATGTCTTCAGTAAGGACTGTCGTGTCCATTCATGTCTTCAGTAAGGACTGTCGTGTCCATTCATGTCTTCAGTAAGGACTGTCGTGTCCATTCATGTCTTCAGTAAGGACTGTCGTGTCCATTCATGTCTTCAGTAAGGACTGCCGTGTCCATTCATGTCTTCAGTAAGGACTGTCGTGTCCATTCATGTCTTCAGTAAGGACTGCCGTGTCCATTCATGTCTTCAGTAAGGACTGTCGTGTCCATTCATGTCTTCAGTAAGGACTGCCGTGTCCATTCATGTCTTCAGTAAGGACTGGCGTGTCCATTCATGTCTTCAGTAAGGACTGCCGTGTCCATTCATGTCTTCAGTAAGGACTGTCGTGTCCATTCATGTCTTCAGTAAGGACTGGCGTGTCCATTCATGTCTTCAGTAAGGACTGCCGTGTCCATTCATGTCTTCAGTAAGGACTGTCGTGTCCATTCATGTCTTCAGTAAGGACTGTCGTGTCCATTCATGTCTTCAGTAAGGACTGGCTTGTCCATTCATGTCTTCAGTAAGGACGGTCGTGTCCATTCATGTCTTCAGTAAGGACTGCCGTGTCCATTCATGTCTTCAGTAAGGACTGTCGTGTCCATTCATGTATTCAGTAGGGACTGTCGTGTCCATTCATGTATTCAGTAAGGAGTGGCGTGTCCATTCATGTCTTCAGTAGGGACTGGCGTGTCCATTCATGTCTTCAGTAAGGAATGTCGTGTCCATTCATGTCTTCAGTAAGGACTGTCGTGTCCATTCATGTCTTCAGTAAGGACTGTCGTGTCCATTCATGTCTTCAGTAAGGACTGGCGTGTCCATTCATGTCTTCAGTAAGGACTGTCGTGTCCATTCATGTCTTCAGTAAGGACTGGCGTGTCCATTCATGTTTTCAGTAAGGACTGTCGTGTCCATTCATGTCTTCAGTAAGGACTGTCGTGTCCATTCATGTCTTCAGTAAGGACTGTCGTGTCCATTCATGTCTTCAGTAAGGACTGGCGTGTCCATTCATGTCCTCAGTAAGGACTGTCGTGTCCATTCATGTCTTCAGTAAGGACTGTCGTGTCCATTCATGTCTTCAGTAAGGACTGTCGTGTCCATTCATGTCTTCAGTAAGGACTGTCGTGTCCATTCATGTCTTCAGTAAGGACTGCCGTGTCCATTCATGTCTTCAGTAAGGACTGGCGTGTCCATTCATGTCTTCAGTAAGGACTGGCGTGTCCATTCATGTCTTCAGTAAGGACTGTCGTGTCCATTCATGTCTTCAGTAAAGACTGTCGTGTCCATTCATGTCTTCAGTAAGGACTGGCGTGTCCATTCATGTCTTCAGTAAGGACTGTCGTGTCCATTCATGTCTTCAGTAAGGACTGGCGTGTCCATTCATGTCTTCAGTAAGGACTGGCGTGTCCATTCATGTCTTCAGTAAGGACTGTCGTGTCCATTCATGTCTTCAGTAAGGACTGTCGTGTCCATTCATGTCTTCAGTAAGGACTGGCGTGTCCATTCATGTCTTCAGTAAGGACTGTCGTGTCCATTCATGTCTTCAGTAAGGACTGCCGTGTCCATTCATGTCTTCAGTAAGGACTGTCGTGTCCATTCATGTCTTCAGTAAGGACTGCCGTGTCCATTCATGTCTTCAGTAAGGACTGTCGTGTCCATTCATGTCTTCAGTAAGGACTGCCGTGTCCATTCATGTCTTCAGTAAGGACTGGCGTGTCCATTCATGTCTTCAGTAAGGACTGACGTGTCCATTCATGTCTTCAGTAGGGACTGGCGTGTCCATTCATGTCTTCAGTAAGGAATGTCGTGTCCATTCATGTCTTCAGTAAGGACTGTCGTGTCCATTCATGTCTTCAGTAAGGACTGTCGTGTCCATTCATGTCTTCAGTAAGGACTGGCGTGTCCATTCATGTCTTCAGTAAGGACTGTCGTGTCCATTCATGTCTTCAGTAAGGACTGGCGTGTCCATTCATGTCTTCAGTAAGGACTGGCGTGTCCATTCATGTCTTCAGTAAGGACTGTCGTGTCCATTCATGTCTTCAGTAAGGACTGTCGTGTCCATTCATGTCTTCAGTAAGGACTGGCGTGTCCATTCATGTCCTCAGTAAGGACTGTCGTGTCCATTCATGTCTTCAGTAAGGACTGTCGTGTCCATTCATGTCTTCAGTAAGGACTGTCGTGTCCATTCATGTCTTCAGTAAGGACTGTCGTGTCCATTCATGTCTTCAGTAAGGACTGCCGTGTCCATTCATGTCTTCAGTAAGGACTGGCGTGTCCATTCATGTCTTCAGTAAGGACTGGCGTGTCCATTCATGTCTTCAGTAAGGACTGGCGTGTCCATTCATGTCTTCAGTAAAGACTGTCGTGTCCATTCATGTCTTCAGTAAGGACTGGCGTGTCCATTCATGTCTTCAGTAAGGACTGTCGTGTCCATTCATGTCTTCAGTAAGGACTGGCGTGTCCATTCATGTCTTCAGTAAGGACTGGCGTGTCCATTCATGTCTTCAGTAAGGACTGTCGTGTCCATTCATGTCTTCAGTAAGGACTGTCGTGTCCATTCATGTCTTCAGTAAGGACTGGCGTGTCCATTCATGTCTTCAGTAAGGACTGTCGTGTCCATTCATGTCTTCAGTAAGGACTGCCGTGTCCATTCATGTCTTCAGTAAGGACTGTCGTGTCCATTCATGTCTTCAGTAAGGACTGCCGTGTCCATTCATGTCTTCAGTAAGGACTGTCGTGTCCATTCATGTCTTCAGTAAGGACTGCCGTGTCCATTCATGTCTTCAGTAAGGACTGCCGTGTCCATTCATGTCTTCAGTAAGGACTGTCGTGTCCATTCATGTCTTCAGTAAGGACTGGCGTGTCCATTCATGTCTTCAGTAAGGACTGCCGTGTCCATTCATGTCTTCAGTAAGGACTGTCGTGTCCATTCATGTCTTCAGTAAGGACTGTCGTGTCCATTCATGTCTTCAGTAAGGACTGGCTTGTCCATTCATGTCTTCAGTAAGGACGGTCGTGTCCATTCATGTCTTCAGTAAGGACTGCCGTGTCCATTCATGTCTTCAGTAGGGACTGTCGTGTCCATTCATGTATTCAGTAGGGACTGTCGTGTCCATTCATGTATTCAGTAAGGAGTGGCGTGTCCATTCATGTCTTCAGTAGGGACTGGCGTGTCCATTCATGTCTTCAGTAAGGAATGTCGTGTCCATTCATGTCTTCAGTAAGGACTGTCGTGTCCATTCATGTCTTCAGTAAGGACTGTCGTGTCCATTCATGTCTTCAGTAAGGACTGGCGTGTCCATTCATGTCTTCAGTAAGGACTGTCGTGTCCATTCATGTCTTCAGTAAGGACTGGCGTGTCCATTCATGTCTTCAGTAAGGACTGTCGTGTCCATTCATGTCTTCAGTAAGGACTGGCGTGTCCATTCATGTCTTCAGTAAGGACTGTCGTGTCCATTCATGTCTTCAGTAAGGACTGTCGTGTCCATTCATGTCTTCAGTAAGGACTGTCGTGTCCATTCATGTCTTCAGTAAGGACTGGCGTGTCCATTCATGTCTTCAGTAAGGACTGTCGTGTCCATTCATGTCTTCAGTAAGGACTGTCGTGTCCATTCATGTCTTCAGTAAGGACTGTCGTGTCCATTCATGTCTTCAGTAAGGACTGTCGTGTCCATTCATGTCTTCAGTAAGGACTGCCGTGTCCATTCATGTCTTCAGTAAGGACTGGCGTGTCCATTCATGTCTTCAGTAAGGACTGGCGTGTCCATTCATGTCTTCAGTAAGGACTGGCGTGTCCATTCATGTCTTCAGTAAAGACTGTCGTGTCCATTCATGTCTTCAGTAAGGACTGGCGTGTCCATTCATGTCTTCAGTAAGGACTGTCGTGTCCATTCATATCTTCAGTAAGGACTGTCGTGTCCATTCATGTCTTCAGTAAGGACTGGCGTGTCCATTCATGTCTTCAGTAAGGACTGTCTTGTCCATTCATGTCTTCAGTAAGGACTGTCGTGTCCATTCATGTCTTCAGTAAGGACTGGCGTGTCCATTCATGTCTTCAGTAAGGACTGTCGTGTCCATTCATGTCTTCAGTAAGGACTGTCGTGTCCATTCATGTCTTCAGTAAGGACTGTCGTGTCCATTCATGTCTTCAGTAAGGACTGTCGTGTCCATTCATGTCTTCAGTAAGGACTGGCGTGTCCATTCATGTCTTCAGTAAGGACTGCCGTGTCCATTCATGTCTTCAGTAAGGACTGGCGTGTCCATTCATGTCTTCAGTAAGGACTGTCGTGTCCATTCATGTCTTCAGTAAAGACTGTCGTGTCCATTCATGTCTTCAGTAAGGACTGGCGTGTCCATTCATGTCTTCAGTAAGGACTGTCGTGTCCATTCATGTCTTCAGTAAGGACTGGCGTGTCCATTCATGTCTTCAGTAAGGACTGGCGTGTCCATTCATGTCTTCAGTAAGGACTGTCGTGTCCATTCATGTCTTCAGTAAAGACTGTCGTGTCCATTCATGTCTTCAGTAAGGACTGGCGTGTCCATTCATGTCTTCAGTAAGGACTGTCGTGTCCATTCATGTCTTCAGTAAGGACTGGCGTGTCCATTCATGTCTTCAGTAAGGACTGGCGTGTCCATTCATGTCTTCAGTAAGGACTGTCGTGTCCATTCATGTCTTCAGTAAGGACTGTCGTGTCCATTCATGTCTTCAGTAAGGACTGTCGTGTCCATTCATGTCTTCAGTAAGGACTGGCGTGTCCATTCATGTCTTCAGTAAGGACTGGCGTGTCCATTCATGTCTTCAGTAAGGACTGTCGTGTCCATTCATGTCTTCAGTAAGGACTGTCGTGTCCATTCATGTCTTCAGTAAGGACTGGCGTGTCCATTCATGTCTTCAGTAAGGACTGGCGTGTCCATTCATGTATTTGGTATTTTATTAGGATCATCATTAGTTGTTGTTAAAGTAGCAGCTACTCTTCCTGAGGTTCCACACAGAACACGGAACACAGAACACAGAACACGGAACACGGAACATGAAACATAATACAGAACATTAATGGGCAAGAACAGGTAAAGGACAGAACTACATACATTTTTAAAAAGGCACACGTAGCTGACATATCAATACAGACACACAAACTGTCTAGGTCAAAAAGGGGAGAGGCGTTGTGTCGCGAGGTGTTGCTTTATGTGTTATTTGAAACCAGGTTTGCTGTTTATTTGAGCTCAATCTGAGATGGGAGTCCCATGCACTCATGGCTCTGTATAATACTGTATATATCCATGAATTTGTTCTGGATTTGGGGACTATGAAAAGACCCCTGGTGGCATGTCTGGTGGAGTAAGTGTGTGTGTCAGAGCTGTGTGTAAGGTGACTATGCAAACAATTTGTGATTTCCAACATTAATGTTTCTTATAACAAGAAGAAGTGATGCAGTCATTCTCTCCTCAACTCTTAGTCAAGAGAGACTGGCAGCATAGTATTTATATCAGCCCTCTGATTACAATGAAGAGCAAGACGTGCCGCTCTGTTCTGGGCCAGCTGCAGCATAACTAGGTCTTTCCTTGCAGCACTGGACCACACGACTGGACAATAATCAAGATAGATAAAACTAGATCCCGCAGGACTTACTTTGTGGAGTGTGGTGTCAAAAAAGCAGAGAATCTCTTTATTACAGACAGACCTCTCTCCATCTTTACAACCATTCAATCTTTATGTTTTGACCATGACAGTTTACAATCTAAGGTAACACCAAGTAATTTAGTCGCCTCAACTTGTTCAACAGCCACAGAATTTTTTTTATTTTATTTTATTTCACCTTTATTTAACCAGGTAGGCTAGTTGAGAACAAGTTCTCATTTGCAACTGCGACCTGGCCAAGATAAAGCATAGCAGTGTGAACAGACAACAACACAGAGTTACACATGGAGTAAACAATAAACAAGTCAATAACATGGTAGAAAAAAAAGAGAATCTATATACAATGTGTGCAAAAGGCATGAGGTAGGCAATAAATCGAATAATTACAATTTAGCAGATTAACACTGTAGTGATAAATCATCAGATGATCATGTGCAAGAAGAGATACTGGTGTGCAAAAGAGCAGAAAAGTAAATAAATAAAAGCAGTATGGGGGTGAGGTAGGTAAATTGGGTGGGTAGTTTACAGATGGACTATGTACAGCTGCAGCGATCGGTTAGCTGCTCAGATAGCAGATTTTTAAAGTTGTTGAGGGAGATAAAAGTCTCCAACTTCAGAGATTTTTGCAATTCGTTCCAGTCGCAGGCAGCAGAGATTCCTTACCATGGGGGAGTGGTCTCTTTACCCCCCTCCCACCACCACCTAGACATGGGGGAGTGGTCTCTTTACCCCCCTCCCACCACCACCTAGGCATGGGGGAGTGGTCTCTCTTAACCCCCCTCCCCCCACCACCTAGACATGGGGGAGTGGTCTCTTTACCCCCCTCCCACCACCACCTAGACATGGGGGAGTGGTCTCTTTACCCCCCTCCCACCACCACCTAGGCATGGGGGAGTGGTCTCTCTTAACCCCCCTCCCCCCACCACCTAGGCATGGGGGAGTGGTCTCTCTTTACCCCCCTCCCACCACCACCTAGGCATGGGGGAGTGGTCTATCTTAACCCCCCTCCCCCCACCACCTAGACATGGGGGAGTGGTCTCTTTACCCCCCTCCCACCACCACCTAGGCATGGGGGAGTGGTCTCTCTTAACCCCCCTCCCCCCACCACCTAGACATGGGGGAGTGGTCTCTTTACCCCCCTCCCACCACCACCTAGACATGGGGGAGTGGTCTCTTTACCCCCCTCCCACCACCACCTAGGCATGGGGGAGTGGTCTCTCTTAACCCCCCTCCCCCCACCACCTAGACATGGGGGAGTGGTCTCTTTACCCCCCTCCCACCACCACCTAGACATGGGGGAGTGGTCTCTTTACCCCCCTCCCACCACCACCTAGACATGGGGGAGTGGTCTCTTTACCCCTCTCCCCCCACCACCTAGACATGGGGGAGTGGTCTCTTTACCCCCCTCCCACCACCACCTAGGCATGGGGGAATGGTCTCTCTTTACCCCCCCCCCCCCCCCCCAGCATACCTGCCTGGTCCTGCCTGTCTCCCACCCATCATACCTGCCTGGTCCTGCCTGTCTCCCACCCAGCATACCTGCCTGGTCCTGCCTGTCTCCCACCCAGCATACCTGCCTGGTCCTGCCTGTCTCCCACCCAGCATACCTGCCTGGTCCTGCCTGTCTCCCACCCAGCATACCTGCCTGGTCCTGCCTGTCTCCCACCCAGCAGACCTGCCTGGCCCTGCCTGTCTCCCACCCAGCAGACCTGCCTGGCCCTGCCTGTCTCCCACCCAGCAGACCTGCCTGGTCCTGCCTGTCTCCCACCCAGCAGACCTGCCTGGCCCTGCCTGTCTCCCACCCAGCAGACCTGCCTGGTCCTACCCTCTCCTCCTGCTCCTCCCTGTGGTCCATGAGAGAGAGATGGAGAGCGGCCCACTGTAGACCCCAAGCTGCCTGTCTTGGACCCCTCATTAGAATCCAGCCTTGTTGTTCAGAGTAAATAAGTCTTAATTCACTAACCTTCTCTGTGGGTGACGGACAACCCCAATGAAAGGTCAGAGAGAAACAGTGTTTTTAATGGAATGATACTTCATGGAAGAGGGTAGGAAGGAGGGAGGGACGCAGCAGGGTTTAAGGAGGAGTCTGGATACATTTGGAGATGTCCCTGTCTTGTTAATGTCTGATTACCATACTAGTGGTCTATTACCATCATTTTATAAACTCCTGTTCTCCTGCCTTTCAGTCATGATAAACCATATTAACTCATCCTCCCTCTCTTTGTCCCGAATTTACTTCTCATCCCCTCTTCCCTCTTCCCCCCATCCCTCTTCCCTCCTCCCCCCACCCCCCCCTCCATCTACTCTTCCCTCTTCCCCCCATCCCTCTTCCCTCCTCCCCCCACCCCCCCCTCCATCTACTATTCCCTCTTCCCCCCATCCCCCTCCCCCCCATCCCCCCCTCCTCCCCCCATCCCCTTATCCCTCCATCTACTCTTCCCTCTTCCACCTCCATCTCTCTCCACTCCTCTCCTCTCATCTCACATCCTTCCCACACCTCTCCTCTATCTCATCTATCTCATATCCTCTATCTCATCTCTCTCCACTCCTCTCCTCTATCTCATCTCTCTCCACTCCTCTCCTCTATCTCATCTCTCTCATCTCCTCTATCTCATCTCTCTCCACTCCTCTCCTCTATCTCATCTCTTTCCACTCCTCTCCTCTATCTCATCTATCTCCTCTCCTCTATCTCATATCTCTCCTCTCCTCTATCTCATCTCTCTCCACTCCTCTCCTCTATCTCATCTCTTTCCACTCCTCTCCTCTATCTCATCTATCTCCTCTCCTCTATCTCATATCTATCCTCTCCTCTATCTCATATCTCTCCTCTCCTCTCCTCTATCTCATATCTTTCCACTCCTCTCCTCTATCTCATCTATCTCCTCTCCTCTATCTCATATCTCTCCTCTCCTCTATCTCATCTCTCTCCACTCCTCTCCTCTATCTCATATCTTTCCACTCCTCTCCTCTATCTCATCTATCTCCTCTCCTCTATCTCATCTCTCTCCTCTCCTCTATCTCATCTCTCTCCTCTCCTCTATCTCATCGCTCTCCACTCCTCTCCACTCATATATCTCTTCTCCTCTCTCTCCACTCATATCTCTACCATCCTCTCCTCTCTCTCTCCTCTCTCTCTCCTCTCTCTCTCTCCTCTCTCTCCCCTCTCTACCATCATCTCCTCTCTCTCTCCTCTCTCTCTCCTCTCTCTCTCCTCTCTACCATCCTCTCATCTCTCTCTCCTCTCTCTCTCCTCTCTCTCTCCTCTCTCTCCCCTCTCTACCATCATTTCCTCTCTCTCTCCTCTCTCTCTCCTCTCTCTCTCCTCTCTACCATCCTCTCCTCTCTCTCTCCTCTCTCTCCCCTCTCTACCATCCTCTCCTCTCTCTCTCCTCTCTCTTCCCTCTCTACCATCCTCTCCTCTCTCTCTCCTCTCTCTCTCCATCCTCTCCCCTCTCTACCATCCTCTCCCCTCTCTACCATCCTCTCCTCTCTCTCTCCTCTCTCTCTCCTCTCCTCTCTCTCCCCTGTAGTTCTGAACCGTATTAACTGAGAGGAAACAGTGTCTGGTGATTGGGTGTCTTTCTACACCCCCCCAGCCTTGCTCTGCTTCTCTCCCGTTGGTCTATTTGACTCCTAATGCACTGGGAAAATCACCTGACTTGTAGCTAGTCCCTCTATGAGCTACTGATGGGAGGATGATCAACTGCTAGGATGATGACATGCTGCAGAGATGACCTACTGCTGGGAGGATGACCTACTGCTGGGAGGATGACCTACTGCTGGGAGGATGACCTACTGCTAGGATGATGACATGCTGCAGAGATGACCTATTGCTGGGAGGATGATCGACTGCTGGGAGGATGACCTACTGCTGGGAGGATGATCGACTGCTAGGATCATGACATGCTGCAGAGATGACGTACTGCTGGGAGGATGACCTACTGCTGGGAGGATGACCTACTGCTGGGAGGATGACCTACTGCTGGGAGGATGACCTACTGCTGGGAGGATGACCTACTGCTGGGAGGATGACCTACTGCTGGGAGGATGACATACTGCTGGGAGGATGACCTACTGCTGGGAGGATGACCTACTGCTGGGAGGATGACCTACTGCTGGGAGGATGACCTACTGCTGGGAGGATGACCTACTGCTGGGAGGATGACCTACTGCTGGGAGGATGACCTACTGCTGGGAGGATGACCTACTGCTGGGTGGATGACCTACTGCTGGGAGGATGACCTACTGCTGGGAGGATGACCTACTGCTGGGAGGATGACCTACTGCTGGGAGGATGACCTACTGCTGGGAGGATGACCTACTGCTGGGAGGATGATCGACTGCTAGGATGATGACATGCTGCAGAGATGACCTACTGCTGGGAGGATGACCTACTGCTGGGATGATGACCTACTGCTGGGAGGATGACCTACTGCTGGGAGGATGACCTACTGCTGGGAGGATGACCTACTGCTGGGATGATGACCTACTGCTGGGAGGATGATCGACTGCTGGGAGGATGACCTACTGCTGGGAGGATGACATACTGCTGGGAGGATGACATACTGCTGGGAGGATGACCTACTGCTGGGAGGATGACCTACTGCTGGGATGATGACCTACTGCTGGGAGGATGATCGACTGCTGGGAGGATGACCTACTGCTGGGAGGATGACATACTGCTGGGAGGATGACCTACTGCTGGGAGGATGACCTACTGCTGGGAGGATGACCTACTGCTGGGTGGATGACCTACTGCTGGGAGGATGACCTACTGCTGGGAGGATGACCTACTGCTGGGAGGATGACCTACTGCTGGGATGATGACCTACTGCTGGGAGGATGATCGACTGCTAGGATGATGACATGCTGCAGAGATGACCTACTGCTGGGAGGATGACCTACTGCTGGGAGGATGACCTACTGCTGGGAGGATGACCTACTGCTGGGAGGATGACCTACTGCTGGGAGGATGACCTACTGCTGGGAGGATGATCAACTGCTAGGATGATGACATGCTGCAGAGATGACCTACTGCTGTGAGGATGACCTACTGCTGGGATGATGACCTACTGCTGGGAGGATGACCTACTGCTGGGAGGATGACCTACTGCTGGGAGGATGACCTACTGCTGGGATGATGACCTACTGCTGGGAGGATGATCGACTGCTAGGATGATGACATGCTGCAGAGATGACCTACTGCTGGGAGGATGACCTACTGCTGTGATGATGACCTACTGCTGGGATGATGACTGTCTGGAATAGAGACTGCTCCATGGAAGGAGTATTTTTATGTCTTGGGCAGATGAGCTCTATAAACCTTTGTTTTTCCTGGTGGTGTAGCAGGACTGTGTATCCCAGTACTGTATTAACTCCTGGTGGTGCAGCAGGACTGTGTATCCCAGTACTGTATTAACTCCTGGTGGTGCAGCAGGACTGTGTATCCCAGTACTGTATTAACTCCTGGTGGTGCTGCAGGACTGAGTATCCCAGGGACCCGTATTAACTCCTGGTGGTGCAGCAGGACTGTGCATCCCAGTACTGCATTAACTCCTGGTGGTGCAGCAGGACTGTGTATCCCAGTACTGTATTAACTCCTGGTGGTGCAGCAGGACTGTGTATCCCAGTATTGTATTAACTCCTGGTGGTGCAGCAGGACTGTGTATCCCAGTACTGTATTAACACCTGGTGGTGCAGCAGGACTGTGTATCCCAGTACTGTATTAACTCCTGGTGGTGCAGCAGGACTGTGTATCCCAGTACTGTATTAACTCCTGGTGGTGCAGCAGGACTGTGTATCCCAGTACTGTATTAACTCCTGGTGGTGCAGCAGGACTGTGTATCCCAGTACTGTATTAACTCCTGGTGGTGCAGCAGGACTGTGTATCCCAGTACTGTATTAACTCCTGGTGGTGCAGCAGGACTGTGTATCCCAGTACTGTATTAACTCCTGGTGGTGCAGCAGGACTGTGTATCCCAGTACTGTATTAACTCCTGGTGGTGCAGCAGGACTGTGTATCCCAGTACTGTATTAACTCCTGGTGGTGCAGGCAGGACTGTGTATCCCAGTACTGTATTAACTCCTGGTGGTGCAGCAGGACTGTGTATCCCAGTACTGTATTAACTCCTGGTGGTGCAGCAGGACTGTGTATCCCAGTACTGTATTAACTCCTGGTGGTGCAGCAGGACTGTGTATCCCAGTACTGTATTAACTCCTGGTGGTGCAGCAGGACTGTGTATCCCAGTACTGTATTAACTCCTGGGTGGTGCAGCAGGACTGTGTATCCCAGTACTGTATTAACTCCTGGTGGTGCAGCAGGACTGTGTATCCCAGTACTGTATTAACTCCTGGTGGTGCAGCAGGACTGTGTATCCCAGTACTGTATTAACTCCTGGTGGTGCAGCAGGACTGTGTATCCCAGTACTGTATTAACTCCTGGTGGTGCAGCAGGACTGTGTATCCCAGTACTGTATTAACTCCTGGTGGTGCAGCAGGACTGTGTATCCCAGTACTGTATTAACTCCTGGTGGTGCAGCAGGACTGTGTATCCCAGTACTGTATTAACTCCTGGTGGTGCGGCAGGACTGTGTATCCCAGTACTGTATTAACTCCTGGTGGTGCAGCAGGACTGTGTATCCCAGTACTGTATTAACTCCTGGTGGTGCGGCAGGACTGTGTATCCCAGTACTGTATTAACTCCTGGTGGTGCGGCAGGACTGTGTATCCCAGTACTGTATTAACACCTGGTGGTGCGGCAGGACTGTGTATCCCAGTACTGTATTAACTCCTGGTGGTGCAGCAGGACTGTGTATCCCAGTACTGTATTAACTCCTGGTGGTGCAGCAGGACTGTGTATCCCAGTACTGTATTAACTCCTGGTGGTGCAGCAGGACTGTGTATCCCAGTACTGTATTAACTCCTGGTGGTGCGGCAGGACTGTGTATCCCAGTACTGTATTAACTCCTGGTGGTGCAGCAGGACTGCGTATCCCAGTACTGTATTAACACCTGGTGGTGCAGCAGGACTGTGTATCCCAGTACTGTATTAACACCTGGTGGTGCGGCAGGACTGTGTATCCCAGTACTGTATTAACTCCTGGTGGTGCAGCAGGACTGCGTATCCCAGTACTGTATTAACACCTGGTGGTGCAGCAGGACTGTGTATCCCAGTACTGTATTAACTCCTGGTGGTGCAGCAGAACTGTGTATCCCAGTACTGTATTAACTCCTGGTGGTGTAGCAGGACTGTGTGTCACAGTACTGTATTAACACCTGGTGGTGCGGCAGGACTGTGTATCCCAGTACTGTATTAACTCCTGGTGGTGCGGCAGGACTGTGTATCCCAGTACTTTATTAACTCCTGGTGGTGCAGCAGTGATCTGTCGCATCCCAGTACTGAGATTAACACCTGGGTGTGTGCAGCAGGACTGTGTATCCCAGTACTGTATTAACACCTGGTGGTGCGGCAGGACTGTGTATCCCAGTACTGTATTAACTCCTGGTGGTGCAGCAGGACTGCGTATCCCAGTACTGTATTAACACCTGGTGGTGCAGCAGGACTGTGTATCCCAGTACTGTATTAACTCCTGGTGGTGCAGCAGAACTGTGTATCCCAGTACTGTATTAACACCTGGTGGTGTAGCAGGACTGTGTATCCCAGTACTGTATTAACTCCTGGTGGTGCAGCCGAACTGTGTGTCACAGGTAGTATTAACTCCTGGTGGTGCAGCAGGACTGTGTGTCACAGGTAGTATTAACTCCTGGTGGTGCAGCAGGACTGTGTAGTCACAGGCAGTATTAACTCCTGGTGGTGCAGCAGGACTGTGTAGTCACAGGTAGTATTAACTCCTGGTGGTGTAGCAGGACTGTGTAGTCACAGGCAGTATTAACTCCTGGTGGTGCAGCAGGACTGTGTAGTCACAGGTAGTATTAACTCCTGGTGGTGTAGCAGGACTGTGTATCCCAGTACTGCATTAACTCCTGGTGGTGCAGCAGGACTGTGTATCCCAGTACTGTATTAACTCCTGGTGGTGTAGCAGGACTGTGTATCCCAGTACTGTATTAACTCCTGGTGGTGCAGCAGGACTGTGTATCCCAGTACTGTATTAACGCCTGGTGGTGCGGCAGGACTGTGTATTCCAGTACTGTATTAACACCTGGTGGTGTAGCAGGACTGTGTATCCCAGTACTGTATTAACTCCTGGTGGTGCGGCAGGACTGTGTATCCCAGTACTGTATTAACTCCTGGTGGTGCAGCAGGACTGTGTATCCCAGTACTGTATTAACACCTGGTGGTGCAGCAGGACTGTGTATCCCAGTACTGTATTAACTCCTGGTGGTGCAGCAGGACTGTGTATCCCAGTACTGTATTAACTCCTGGTGGTGCAGCAGGACTGTGTATCCCAGTACTGTATTAACTCCTGGTGGTGCAGCAGGACTGTGTATCCCAGTACTGTATTAACTCCTGGTGGTGCGGCAGGACTGTGTATCCCAGTACTGTATTAACTCCTGGTGGTGCAGCAGGACTGTGTATCCCAGTACTGTATTAACTCCTGGTGGTGCGGCAGGACTGTGTATCCCAGTACTGTATTAACTCCTGGTGGTGCAGCAGGACTGTGTAGTCACAGGTAGTATTAACACCTGGTGGTGCAGCAGGACTGTGTATCCCAGTACTGTATTAACTCCTGGTGGTGTAGCAGGACTGTGTATCCCAGTACTGTATTAACTCCTGGTGGTGCGGCAGGACTGTGTATCCCAGTACTGTATTAACACCTGGTGGTGTAGCAGGACTGTGTATCCCAGTACTGTATTAACTCCTGGTGGTGCAGCAGGACTGTGTATCCCAGTACTGTATTATCTCCTGGTGGTGCAGCAGAAGAATTAGGATGTTTTATATTTACCTAACAGATGGAAATCTACCTTAATACACACACACACACACACACACACACACACACACACACACACACACACACACACACACACACACACACACACACACACACATACACACACACGTATACAAGTACACACACACACCACACACACACACACAACGGCACACACACACACACACACACACACACACACACACACACACACGTATACAAGTACACACACACACCACACATACACACACAGCGGCACACACACAGACTGGCACGCTAAAGAACATATGGTATCTGAGAATGTGTGATCATGATATTTTGCTTGATTGCCATCAAAGGTGTGATAAGGAAAGGAAAATGTAATTTCCTGTTTATGAAGTGTGAATAAGAAGTTTTTCCAAGTTGAAACTTCTCAGAAAGTTTTTCAGTTTTGTTGCCTTAAAGGGATATTTCGGGATTTTGGCAATATTTCTGTATTTTTCGAGCATGCTAGCAGATACACATAGACTTCCAGGCATTACGCTAATGCTAGTTAGCATTGGCTCGTGAAACTACCTCATTCTGGACACAGAGACATACAAACTACCTGTAATGTCCTTCATACTGGACACAGAGACATACAAACTACCTGTAACGTCCTTCATACTGGACACAGAGACATACAAACTACCTGTAACTTCCTTCATACTGGACACAGAGACATACAAACTACTTGTAACGTCCTTCATACTGGACACAGAGACATACAAACTACCTGTAACGTCCTTCATACTGGACACAGAGACATACAAACTACCTGTAACGTCCTTCATACTGGACACAGAGACATACAAACTACCTGTAACGTCCTTCATACTGGACACAGAGACATACAAACTACCTGTAACTTCCTTCATACTGGACACAGAGACAAACTACCTGTAACGTCCTTCATACTGGACACAGAGACATACAAACTACCTGTAACTTCCTTCATACTGGACACAGAGACATACAAACTACCTGTAACGTCCTTCATACTGGACACAGAGACAAACTACCTGTAACGTCCTTCATACTGGACACAGAGACATACAAACTACCTGTAACTTCCTTCATACTGGACACAGAGACATACAAACTACCTGTAACGTCCTTCATACTGGACACAGAGACATACAAACTACTTGTAACGTCCTTCATACTGGACACAGAGACAAACTACCTGTAACGTCCTTCATACTGGACACAGAGACATACAAACTACCTGTAACTTCCTTCATACTGGACACAGAGACATACAAACTACCTGTAACTTCCTTCATACTGGACACAGAGACAAACTACCTGTAACGTCCTTCATACTGGACACAGAGACATACAAACTACCTGTAACTTCCTTCATACTGGACACAGAGACAAACTACCTGTAACTCCCTTCATACTGGACACAGAGACATACAAACTACCTGTAACGTCCTTCATACTGGACACAGAGACATACAAACTACCTGTAACGTCCTTCATACTGGACACAGAGACAAACTACCTGTAACTTCCTTCATACTGGACACAGAGACATACAAACTACCTGTAACGTCCTTCATACTGGACACAGAGACAAACAAACTACCTGTAACGTCCTTCATACTGGACACAGAGACAAACTACCTGTAACGTCCTTCATACTGGACACAGAGACAAACTACCTGTAACGTCCTTCATACTGGACACAGAGACAAACTACCTGTAACGTCCTTCATACTGGACACAGAGACAAACTACCTGTAACGTCCTTCATACTGGACACAGAGACAAACTACCTGTAACGTCCTTCATACTGGACACAGAGACAAACTACCTGTAACTTCCTTCATACTGGACACAGAGACATACAAACTACCTGTAACTTCCTTCATACTGGACACAGAGACAAACTACCTGTAACTCCCTTCATACTGGACACAGAGACAAACTACCTGTAACGTCCTTCATACTGGACACAGAGACAAACTACCTGTAACGTCCTTCATACTGGACACAGAGACATACAAACTACCTGTAACTTCCTTCATACTGGACACAGAGACATACAAACTACCTGTAACTTCCTTCATACTGGACACAGAGACAAACTACCTGTAACTTCCTTCATACTGGACACAGAGACAAACTACCTGTAACTTCCTTCATACTGGACACAGAGACATACAAACTACCTGTAACTTCCTTCATACTGGACACAGAGACAAACTACCTGTAACTTCCTTCATACTGGACACAGAGACAAACTACCTGTAACGTCCTTCATACTGGACACAGAGACAAACTACCTGTAACTTCCTTCATACTGGACACAGAGACATTACATTAGTTTCCACCAGTACATCTGCCTCTGGGGAAGTATATTGCCAAAATTCCTAGGTACCCCTTTAATTGCATGTTATTACTGTGATCTCTAGAGTCACAAAAAATACAGTTTCATCCACAAAATATAGTCAGACTTTAGAATGTGAGACTCTAGAATGTGAGACTCTAGAATGTGAGACTCTAGAATGTCAGACTCTAGAATGTTATACTCTAGAATGTGAGACTCTAGAATGTGAGACTCTAGAATGTGAGACTAGAATGTGAGACTATAATTTGAGACTCTAGAATGTCAGACTCTAGAATGTGAGACTCTAGAATGTGAGACTATAGAATGTCATACTCTAGAATGTCAGACTCTAGAATGTCATACTCTAGAGTGTGAGACTCTAGAATGTGAGACTCTAGAATGTTAAATACTTCCAGTCCTCTTCTTACGACATACTCATTCGTACATCCCAAATGGCGATCAATTCCCTTTGTAGTGCACTACTTTAGACCAGGGCCCCTAGGCTAGTGCACTCCTTTAGACCAGGGCCCATAGGGTAGTGCACTCCTTTAGACCAGGGCCCATAGGGTAGTGCACTCCTTTAGACCAGGGCCCATAGGGTAGTGCACTCCTTTAGACCAGGGCCCATAGGGTAGTGCACTCCTTTAGACCAGGGCCCATAGGGTAGTGCACTCCTTTAGACCAGGACCCATAGGGTAGTGCACTCCTTTAGACCAGGGCCCATAGGATAGTGCACTCCTTTAGACCAGGGCCCATAGGGTAGTGCACTCCTTTAGACCAGGGCCCATAGGGTAGTGCACTCCTTTAGACCAGGGCCCATAGGGTAGTGCACTCCTTTAGACCAGGGCCCATAGGGTAGTGCACTCCTTTAGACCAGGGCCCATAGGGTAGTGCACTCCTTTAGACCAGGGCCCATAGGGTAGTGCACTCCTTTATACCAGGGCCCATAGGGCAGTGCACTACATAGGGAATATAGTGTCGTAGGGTCCTGGTCTAAAGTAGTGCACTATATAGGGAATAGGGCTCTGGTCTATAGTAGTGCACTACATAGGAAATATAATGTCATTTGGGACACATACTTTGCCTTCCATTAGTTAGCTAGATGTTTTTAATTTGTCTAAATATATAAATATAATAATCTAAATAAATATGCACTAAGAGTCATGGAAGGAGGTTTTTTCTTTTAAGGCTCTAAATGTTTCCTCTGTCGTGCTGTGAAGAATATCTTATAACACTTATAATACTAATAATACTTATAATACTTATAATACTTATAATACAAACAGCATCCAGTTTGACATGGATTCAATCCTACAGTATCAAGACGATGCCTTGAGAGAGTAAGAGGTGTGGCAGTAAACAGAATGATCCACACACACACACACACACACAGACACACACACACACACACACACACACACAGACACACACACACACACACACAGACACACACACACACACGCACACACACACACTCCCTATGACAGTGTATTTTGATAATTACTGTTGAATGCTCTCTCCCACACACATATGCCAGGGAGCTGTTGCCTGCGTCCCAAGTTAAACCATAGTCCCTATTTAGTGCACTACTTCAGACCAGAGCCCTATTGTAGTGCACTATATAGGGAATAGGGGTCCGTTTTGAATATAGCTGTTGTGTTTCTGATGTTGTTTTCCTAAACTACTAAACTAGATGACAGATGGTTTACCCTCCCTCCCTCCCTCCCTCCCTCCCTCCCTCCCTCCCTCCGCTAATTAAAAACAGGAGGACCCTCAGAGAGACAGGCAGGGTAGACCCTCCTGTACACTACAGTCAAGCACTGCAGAGCAGCCACACAGGCCCATATCTACAAGAGCACACAGGTCTCGCTCGACCTCACCTAACTAACATCTGTTGACTGACTACCTCACCTAACTAACATCTGTTGACTGACTACCTCACCTAACTAACATCTGTTGACTGACTACCTCACCTAACTAACATCTGTTGACTGACTACCTCACCTAACTAACATCTGTTGACTGACTACCTCACCTAACTAACATCTGTTGACTGACTACCTCACCTAACTAACATCTGTTGACTGACTACCTCAGTGAGACAGGATGGTCTGTTGACTGACTACCTCAGTGAGACAGGATGGTCTGTTGACTGACTACCTCAGTGAGACAGGATGGTATGTTGACTGACTACCTCAGTGAGACAGGATGGTCTGTTGACTGACTACCTCAGTGAGACAGGATGGTCTGTTGACTGACTACCTCAGTGAGACAGGATGGTCTGTTGACTGACTACCTCAGTGAGACAGGATGGTCTGTTGACTGACTACCTCAGTGAGACAGGATGGTATGTTGACTGACTACCTCAGTGAGACAGGATGGTATGTTGACTGACTACCTCAGTGAGACAGGATGGTATGTTGACTGACTACCTCAGTGAGACAGGATGGTCTGTTGACTAATGACTCACTACCTCAGTGAGACAGGATGGTATGTTGACTGACTACCTCAGTGAGACAGGATGGTCTGTTGACTGACTACCTCAGTGAGACAGGATGGTCTGTTGACTAATGACTCACTACCTCAGTGAGACAGGATGGTATGTTGACTGACTACCTCAGTGAGACAGGATGGTCTGTTGACTGACTACCTCAGTGAGACAGGATGGTCTGTTGACTAATGACTCACTACCTCAGTGAGACAGGATGGTCTGTTGACTGACTACCTCAGTGAGACAGGATGGTCTGTTGACTGACTACCTCAGTGAGACAGGATGGTCTGTTGACTAATGACTCACTACCTCAGTGAGACAGTATGGTATGTTGACTCACTACCTCAGTGAGACAGGATGGTCTGTTGACTAATGACTCACTACCTCAGTGAGACAGTATGGTATGTTGACTCACTACCTCAGTGAGACAGGATGGTCTGTTGACTAATGACTCACTACCTCAGTGAGACAGGATGGTATGTTGACTGACTCACTACCTCAATGAGACAGGATGGTATGTTGACTCACTACCTCAGTGAGACAGGATGGTCTGTTGACTAATGACTCACTACCTCAGTGAGACAGGATGGTCTGTTGACTAATGACTCACTACCTCAATGAGACAGGATGGTATGTTGACTGACTCACTACCTCAATGAGACAGGATGGTATGTTGACTCACTACCTCAGTGAGACAGGATGGTCTGTTGACTGACTCACTACCTCAGTGAGACAGGATGGTATGTTGACTAATGACTCACTACCTCAATGAGACAGGGTGGTATGTTGACTGACTCACTACCTCAATGAGACATGGTGGTATGTTGACTGACTCACTACCTCAGTGAGACATGATGGTCTGTGGACTAATGACTCACTACCTCAATGAGACAGGATAATATGTTGACTAATGACTCACTACCTCAATGAGACAGGATGGTCTGTTGACTGACTCACTACCTCAATGAGACAGGATGGTCTGTTGACTAATGACTCACTACCTCAATGAGACAGGATAATATGTTGACTAATGACTCACTACCTCAATGAGACAGGATGGTATGTTGACTGACTCACTACCTCAATGAGACAGGGTGGTATGTTGACTGACTCACTACCTCAATGAGACAGGATGGTCTGTTGACTCACTACCCCACTGAGACAGGATAATATGTTGACTAATGACTCACTACCTCAATGAGACAGGATGGTCTGTTGACTAATGACTCACTACCTCAATGAGACAGGATAATATGTTGACTAATGACTCACTACCTCAATGAGACAGGATGGTCTGTTGACTAATGACTCACTACCTCAATGAGACAGGATGGTCTGTTGACTCACTACCTCAATGAGATAGGATGGTCTGTTGACTCACTACCTCAATGAGACATGATGGTCTGTTGACTAATGACTCACTACCTCAATGAGACAGGATGGTCTGTTGACTCACTACCTCAATGAGACAGGATGGTATGTTGACTCACTACCTCAATGAGACATGATGGTATGTTGACTAATGACTCACTACCTCAATGAGACAGGATAATATGTTGACTAATGACTCACTACCTCAATGAGACAGGATGGTCTGTTGACTCACTACCTCAATGAGACAGGATGGTCTGTTGACTCACTACCTCAATGAGACAGGATGGTATGTTGACTCACTACCTCAATGAGACATGATGGTCTGTTGACTAATGACTCACTACCTCAATGAGACATGATGGTCTGTTGACTAATGACTCACTACCTCAATGAGACAGTACGGTCTGTTGACTGTTATAAACTGGGTTGTTCGAGCCCTGAATGCTAATTGGCTGACAGCTGTGGTATATCAGACCGTATACCACGGTTATGACAAAACATGTATTTTTACTGCTCTAGTTACGTTGGTAACCAGTTTATAACAGCAGTAAGGCACCTCGGGGTTTTGTGATATACGGTCAATATACCACGGCTAAGGGATGTATCCAGACACTCCGCGTTGCGTCAAGCAGAAGAACAGCCCTTAGCCGTGTTATATTGGTGATATACCACACCTCCTCGGGCCTTATTGCTTAAATAAGTCACTGTTTGAACAATGAGACAGGATGAGACAGAATGAGACAGAATGAGACAGGATGAGACAGAATGAGACAGGAGGAGACAGGATGAGACAGGATGAGACAGGAGGGCCTGAGGAGCTGTGGACCACAGTCAGTGTGTGACTGTAAATATAGACAGGATGAGACAGGATGAGACAGGATGAGGCTGGAGGAGCTGTGGACCACAGTCAGTGTGTGACTGTAAATTGAGACAGGATGAGACAGGAGGCTGGAGGAGCTGTGGACCACAGTCAGTGTGTGACTGTAAATAGAGACAGGATAAGACAGGATGAGGCTGGAGGAGCTGTGGACCACAGTCAGTGTGTGACTGTAAATAGAGACAGGATGAGACAGGATGAGACAGGATGAGGCTGGAGGAGCTGTGGACCACAGTCAGTGTGTGACTGTAAATAGAGACAGGATGAGACAGGATGAGACAGGATGAGGCTGGAGGAGCTGTGGACCACAGTCAGTGTGTGACTGTAAATAGAGCTGTGAGGACGTGCTACCGAGGGTTCCATATACATATTCCCTTTATCAACACAGCCTGCTGCTGGGGAGGGAGAGATGTATAAGACACCATGCTGTCTGTTCGTGTACCTCCTATCTCTCTCTTCCCCCTCTCTCTCCCCCTCTCTCTCCCCATCTCTCTCTCTCTCTCTCTCTCCTCTCTCTCTCTCTCTCTCTCTCTCTCTCTCTCTCTCTCTCCCCCTCTCTCTCTCTCTCCCCATCTCTCTCTCTCTCTTTCCTCTCTCTCTCTCTCTCTCTCTCTCTCTCTCTCTCTCTCTCTCTCTCTCTCTCTTCCCCCCCTCTCACTCTCTCTCACTCTCCCCATCTCTCTCACTCTCTCTCTCTCTCTCTCTCTCTCTCTCTCTCTCTCTCTCTCTCTCTCTCTCTCTCTCTCACTCTCTCTCTTCCCCCTCTCTCTCACTCTCTGTCTCTCTCTCTCTCTCTCTCACTCTCTCTCTCTCTCTCTCTCTCTCTCACTCTCCCCATCTCTCTCTCTCTTCCCCCTCTCTCTCACGCTCTCTCTCTCTCTCTCTTCCTCAGTCTCTCTCTTCCCCCTCTCTCTCACTCTCTCTCTCTTCCTCAGTCTCTCTCTTCCCCCTCTCTCCCTTTCTAACTTTGTAGAACAGTCCTGTATGCCAAATAGAATCAAATGCTTTTTGGAAGTCGATAAAGCAAGCGTACATTTTGGTGGACATGTTTATCTATCAGGGTGTGTAGGGTGTAAATATGATCGGTCGTGCGATGTTTTGGTATAAATCCAATTTGGCTTTTACTCAAGACATTGTGCTTATTGAGGAAGTTTAGAACTCTTACATTGATAATACTACAGAAAACCTTCCCCAGGTTACTGTTCACACAAATGCCTCTGTAATCGTTAGGGTCAAACTTGTCTCCGTTCTTAAAGATTGGAGTTATGAGTCCTTGATTCCAGATGTCAGGGAAATAACCTCAGGATCAAATTAAACCGTTTTAATAAATGACAATGACATTTTGCACTAGTGAGTTTGAGCATCTCATTTAGGATGGCATCAGGTCCGCCTGCCTTTTTACATTTGAGAGCCTGAAGTTTCTTATAGAGCTCCTGGTCAGTAATTGGGGAGTCCAGTGGATTTTGATTGTCCTTTATAGCTTTTTCTAATCCATTCAACTTCTCATGAATTTGCCGTTGTTCTGCGTTGGTGTCAGTTTGAACGGTGTTGTCGAGTGTTTTAAAATGGGTTGTCCATATGTCACCATTTTGTATCGCTAATTCCTCTTGATTAGATTTTTTTTTTTTCTTCAATTTTGCCAGAAGTTGTTTGTGTTTATGGACTCCTCAATTAGTGTCAGCTGCTTGCTGTTGTACTGTGCTTTTTTGGTTCTGAGTGTTACGTTTATAGATTTTAAAGTCTCACGGTAATGAAGGTGTAATTCACCAATTTTTGGGTCTCTGTGCTTTCTCTCTGTCTCTCTCCCCTCTCTATCTCTCTTTCTCTCCCTCCCA
The DNA here is from genome assembly GCF_045679555.1 of Salvelinus alpinus. Classification (NCBI taxonomy): domain Eukaryota; kingdom Metazoa; phylum Chordata; class Actinopteri; order Salmoniformes; family Salmonidae; genus Salvelinus; species Salvelinus alpinus. Next base: position 4,205,666 of record NC_092105.1, on the reverse strand, counting down.
TCTCTCCCTCCCTCCCATCTCTCTCTCTCTCTCCCTCCCGTCTCTCCCTCCCTCTCTCTATCTCTCTCTCTCTCCCTCCCATCGCTCGCTCTCCCTCCCCCCCATCTCTCTCTCCCTCCCATCTCTCTCTCCCTCCCATCTCTCTCTCCCTCCCATCTCTCCTCATCCCGTCTCTCTCTCCCTCCCGTCTCTCTCTCTCTCTCTCTCTCTCTCTCTCTCTCTCTCTCTCTCTCTCTCCTCCCATCTCTCTCTCCCTCCCATCTCTCTCTCCCTCCCGTCTCTCTCTCTCTCTCTCTCTCTCTCTCCCTCTCTCTCTCTCCCTCCCTCCCGTCTCTCTCACTCTCTATCTCGCTCTATCTCCCTCCCATATATCTCTCCTTCCCATCTCTCTCTCTCCCTCTATCTCTCCCTCCCTCCCGTCTCTCTCTCTCTCTCTCTCTCTCTCTCTCTCTCTCTCTCTCTCTCTCTCTCTCTCTCTCTCTCTCTCTCTCTCTCTCTCTCTCCCATCTCTCTCTCCTTCCCTCCCGTCTCTCTCTCTCTCTCTCTCTCTCTCTCTCTCTCTCTCTCTCTCTCCCGTCTCTCTCTCTATCTCTATCTCTCTCTCTCCCTCCCGTCTCTCTCTCTCACTCTCTATCTCTCTCTCTCTATCTCT
>NC_092105.1:4007514-4197514 GCF_045679555.1 Salvelinus alpinus | reverse complement strand
TGGGTAGAGTCTAATGTAACTGTCTGGGTAGAGTCTAATGTAACTGTCTGGGTAGAGTCTAATGTAATGTAACTGTCTGGGTAGAGTCTAATGTAACTGTCTGGGTAGAGTCTAATATAACTGTCTGGGTAGAGTCTAATGTAACTGTCTGGGTAGAGTCTAATGTAACTGTCTGGGTAGAGTCTAATGTAACTGTCTGGGTAGAGTCTAATATAACTGTCTGGGTAGAGTCTAATATAACTGTCTGGGTAGAGTCTAATGTAACTGTCTGGGTAGAGTCTAATGTAATGTAACTGTCTGGGTAGAGTCTAATGTAACTGTCTGGGTAGAGTCTAATGTAACTGTCTGGGTAGAGTCTAATGTAACTGTCTGGGTAGAGTCTAATGTAATGTAACTGTCTGGGTAGAGTCTAATGTAATGTAACTGTCTGGGTAGAGTCTAATGTAACTGTCTGGGTAGAGTCTAATGTAACTGTCTGGGTAGAGTCTAATGTAATGTAACTGTCTGGGTAGAGTCTAATGTAATGTAACTGTCTGGGTAGAGTCTAATGTAACTGTCTGGGTAGAGTCTAATGTAACTGTCTGGGTAGAGTCTAATGTAACTGTCTGGGTAGAGTCTAATGTAACTGTCTGGGTAGAGTCTAATGGGTAGGGTCAATGGACAGTGTGTCTAGATGTGTTCCATAGTCAGGATTATCAACCCCTCTGCTGGCTGGTTATCTGGTTTGTTGTCTGGCTGGTTGTGTGGCTGGTTGTCTGGCTGGTTGTCTGGCTGGTTATCTGGCTGGTTATCTGGCTGGTTATCTGGCTGGTTACCTGGCTGGGTACCTCGCTGGGTATCTGGCTGGTTATCTGGCTGGTTGTCTGGCTGGTTATCTGGCTGGTTACCTGGCTGGTTATCTGGCTGGTTACCTGGCTGGTTACCTGGCTGGTTATCTGGCTGGTTATCTGGCTGGTTACCTGGCTGGGTATCTGGCTGGTTATCTGGCTGGTTGTCTGGCTGGTTGTCTGGTTATCTGGCTGGTTATCTGGCTGGTTATCTGGCTGGTTATCTGGCTAGTTGTCTGGCTGGTTGTCTGGCTGGTTGTGTGGCTGGTTATCTGGCTGGTTACCTGGCTGGTTATCTGGCTGGTTACCTGGCTGGTTATCTGGCTGGTTATCTGGCTGGTTACCTGGCTGGTTATCTGGCTGGTTATCTGGCTGGTTACCTGGCTGGTTACCTGGCTGGGTATCTGGCTGGTTATCTGGCTGGTTATCTGGCTGGTTGTGTGGCTGGTTATTTGGCTGGTTATCTGGCTGGTTATCTGGCTGGTTGTCTGGCTGGTTATCTGGCTGGTTGTCTGGCTGGTTGTCTGGCTGGTTGTGTGGCTGGTTATCTGGCTGGTTATCTGGCTGGTTGTCTGGCTGGTTATCTGGCTGGTTATCTGGCTGGTTGTCTGGCTGGTTGTCTGGCTGGTTATCTGGCTAGTTGTCTTGCTGGGTGTCTGTCTGCCTGCCCGGCTCTCTGGCTGGCTGTGTATGCATGTCTGACTGGCTATCTGGCTGTTTTTTTTCGCCTGCCTTGAGAAGGAGCCAGATATCGTGACGTCTCCTCATTGCCTGGTCTCTGATCATTAGCAGGCTGTCTCTCTCTGACTGTCTCTGTCTCTGTGAGGAATACAGACAGAGGTCCGTCATGGTAGCAGGACGGTGGCTGTGGCTGGGCTGTTGACTGGCTGGTAAATATGTGTTAATGCTTTCTAACGGTCCCTCATCAGCCGCAGAACACACACAACACACACACACACACACACACACACACACACACACACACACACACACACACACACACACACACACACACACACACACACACACACACACACACACAACACACACACACACACACACACCACACACACACACACAGCCCTCCTCGCCCTCACTAAGGCTCATAACACCCCCAGCTCTTGTCGGAGTGCCAGCTCCAAGGCTTTATGATTAGGTTCAGTCTCATCTGGTCGTGGATCCATGGATATCCGTTTGATATGCAGACATGAAGGAGAACACTCTAATCCGCTGTTTACAAATCTGAGGGTTATCCTCTCCGAGGTCCAGAACTGATCAGAGCGGACAGTAGCCTTGAACCTGTGAGCGTTCCTGCTGAGCTCCCCTCATCCAGTCAGACAGCAGCGTTCCCGCTGAGCTCCCCTCATCCAGTCAGACAGCAGCGTTCCTGCTGAGCTCCCCTCATCCAGTCAGACAGCAGCGTTCCTGCTGAGCTCCCCTCATCCAGTCAGACTGCAGCGTTCCTGCTGAGCTCCCCTCATCCAGTCAGACTGCAGCGTTCCTGCTGAGCTCCCCTCATCCAGTCAGACACGCTACAGAAACAGGAGATAGGCCCCTGCCCTATGGGCCGTTCTGGCTGCCTCACGCTACAGAAATAGGACATTGGCTCCTGCCCTATGGGCCGTTCTGGCTGACTCACGCTACAGAAACAGGACATTGGCTCCTGCCCTATGGGCCTTTCTGGCTGCCTCACGCTACAGAAATAGGACATTGGCTCCTGCCCTATGGGCCGTTCTGGCTGACTCACGCTACAGAAACAGGACATTGGCTCCTGCCCTATGGGCCGTTCTGGCTGACTCACGCTACAGAAACAGGACATTGGCTCCTGCCCTATGGGCCGTTCTGGCTGCCTCACGCTACAGAAATAGGACATTGGCTCCTGCCCTATGGGCCGTTCTGGCTGCCTCACGCTACAGAAATAGGACATTGGCTCCTGCCCTATGGGCCGTTCTGGCTGACTCACGCTACAGAAACAGGACATTGGCTCCTGCCCTATGGGCCGTTCTGGCTGCCTCACACTACAGAAACAGGACATTGGCTCCTGCCCTATGGGCCGTTCTGGCTGCCTCACGCTACAGAAACAGGACATTGGCTCCTGCCCTATGGGCCGTTCTGGCTGACTCACGCTACAGAAACAGGACATTGGCTCCTGCCCTATGGGCCGTTCTGGCTGCCTCACGCTACAGAAACAGGACATTGGCTCCTGCCCTATGGGCCGTTCTGGCTGACTCACGCTACAGAAACATGTGAGAGAGAGAGAGTGTGTTTCAGGGGACATTTAACCAACGGCATTTTAATGTATCGCTCATTTGAGAACTTTACCGGGATCCGTATGCACTGAGTGCGTAACCTGATGAGGGCGTCCACCCACGGCGCTCAGAATAAACAGAAATCACACTTCGTTTATGGTTATGCATCTTTATTACCAGAACGTGGAACTCAAGGATGCAACGACGTACCAAATTACAATTCAATTTGAAAATGTTCGAGTAACCCGTCCACATTTACTTTTTTCCTCAGCCGACAAGACGAGTAAAACGAACAGCAAAATCACCAGCCTGTCAATCTACTGTCCCCTATAGTAGAAGCGTACCTGTTCTATTGGTCAGCTTGTCGAGACAGAAATAGCTTATTCCAGACAGTTGTGGGACGACAGATCCCAAATTCATACAACATTTACATTTACATTTACGTCATTTAGCAGACGCTCTTATCCAGAGCGACTTACAACCAGGCTATATATATATATATATATATATATATATGTATATATATATATATTGTTTTTGTATATATATATATATATATATATTGTTTTTGTATATATATATATATATATATATATATTGTTTTTGTATAGAGGCTCAGAAACAGCACATCTATTGACTTGATACTAATGCAGGTTAAAACCATAGTATTTCCATGATCCTCATCTATACCGTGGTAATGTTCAGGTATCATGGTAATGTTTAGGTATCATGGTAATGTTCAGGTATCATGGTAATGTTTAGGTACCATGGTAATGTTTAGGTATCATGGTAATGTTTAGGTACCATGGTAATGTTCAGGTATCATGGTAATGTTTAGGTATCATGGTAATGTTTAGGTATCATGGTAATGTTTAGGTATCATGGTAATGTTTAGGTACCATGGTAATGTTTAGGTATCATGGTAATGTTTAGGTATCATGGTAATGTTCAGGTATCATGGTAATGTTCAGGTATCATGGTAATGTTCAGGTATCATGGTAATGTTCAGGTATCATGGTAATGTTCAGGTATCATGGTAATGTTCAGGTATCATGGTAATGTTCAGGTATCATGGTAATGTTCAGGTATCATGGTAATGTTCAGGTATCATGGTAATGTTTAGGTACCATGGTAATGTTCAGGTATCATGGTAATGTTTAGGTATCATGGTAATGTTCAGGTATCATGGTAATGTTTAGGTATCATGGTAATGTTCAGGTATCATGGTAATGTTCAGGTATCATGGTAATGTTCAGGTATCATGGTAATGTTTAGGTACCATGGTAATGTTCAGGTATCATGGTAATGTTCAGGTATCATGGTAATGTTCAGGTATCATGGTAATGTTTAGGTACCATGGTAATGTTCAGGTATCATGGTAATGTTCAGGTATCATGTGCCTTTTTTGCACATTTTACATTTACATTTTTAGTAATTTAGCAGATGCTCTTACCCAGAGCGTCTTACAGTAGTGAGTGCATACGTGTTCATACCTTTTCCCATACCTTTTCCCATACCGGTCCCCCTTGGAGCCACGTATCCACCTATATGATTCATCTCAGTCAGAGTCTCGCTGTATAATTAGCAGGATATTTGACGAGGTGCGACCAGTAATCACCCGTCGTGGCGGTATGAAAACCTGCTAATGAATTCCTGAAGCCTATTCATCCATGTTGTTGTAACAGTGGAGGTGTGGTCCTGTGGTGGCGACCATCATGGCCCATCATGGCGTCCTAGTTTCCTGCCTGGGACTGATGTAATGCCACAGCACCATCATGGCTTCCTAGTTTCCTGCCTGGGACTGATGTAACGCCACAGCACCATCATGGCTTCCTAGTTTCCTGCCTGGGACTGATGTAACGCCACAGCACCATCATGGCTTCCTAGTTTCCTGCCTGGGACTGATGTAACGCCACAGCACCATCATGGCTTCCTAGTTTCCTGCCTGGGACTGATGTAATGCCACAGCACCATCATGGCTTCCTAGTTTCCTGCCTGGGACTGATGTAACGCCACAGCACCATCATGGCTTCCTAGTTTCCTGCCTGGGACTGATGTAACGCCACAGCACCATCATGGCTTCCTAGTTTCCTGCTTGGGACTGATGTAACGCCACAGCACCATCATGGCTTCCTAGTTTCCTGCCTGGGACTGATGTAACGCCACAGCACCATCATGGCTTCCTAGTTTCCTGCTTTAGACAGATGCAACATTGCAGCTGCTCCATGTGTCCATGGAGACTGACGTGTGAACAGGTAGCATGTTAAACAACCAATACCCATAACCTAACTATCTATATAACCTACATATCTATATAACCTAACTATCTATATAACATACCTATCTATATAACATACCTATCTATATAACCTAACTATATACAGTATATAACCTAACTGTCTATATAACCTAACTATATATATAACCTAACTATATACAGTATATAACCTAACTATCTATATAACCTAACTATCTATATAATATCTTTATATCCTAACTATATATATAATATATATATAACCTAACTATATATATAACCTAACTATATATATAACCTAAATATCTATATAATATCTATATAACCTAACTATCTATATAATATCTATATAACCTAACTATCTATATAACCTAAATATCTATATAATATCTATATAACCTAACTATCTATATACTATCTATATCAGGGGTGTCAAACATACGGCCCGCGGGCCGGAACCGGCCCCCAAGGAGGTTCGATCAGGCCCGCAGGATAATTTGAAAGTGGAAAAAATGCATAAAAGACATGGAATTAATATTTTTAATTCGCTGCAATTCATGGATTATCCGCTAAGGGGCGCACTCTTTCCATCAGAGTAGAAGACAAGCCGCATCACTGAGACAGACTGAAAACAGCAGACGGTATCAATGCGCCATCTGCTGCTTGTTACGACGTTGTTAATACCTTGGTCTCTACCTCTCCGCTACACCCTCATTAGCCAAAATGTCGTTATCCAAACGGAGAAAAGTAAATAAGGAGTGTAGAATTTTCAAAGAAAAATGGACCACGTCCTATTTATTTACAGAGATGCACGGAAAACCTTCGTGCTTGGTGTGTTTGCAACAAGTTTCGGTATTGAAGGAATATAATATTCGACGCCACTACGAGACTCATCACAGCGAAAAATATGACGGCTTGCAAGGACAACTGAGAAGAGATAAGATTAACGAATTGCTGGCGGGTCTGAGGAAACAGCAGTCAACTTTCATCCAGAGCCGAGAAGTCAGTGAAGCAGCGGTAAAAGCCAGCTACCTAATTGCTAGCGAAATAGCATTAGCATCGAAGCCGTATTCCGACGGTGACTTTGTTAAACGATGCATGATGAAGGCGGCTGAACTTGTATGTCCCGAGAAGCGACAAGCTTTTGCCAATATTAGCCTGACGAGGAATACTATAGCAGAGAGGATTTCGGAACTATCGGCAGATTTAGACAGTCAATTGAAACAGAGAGTCAAGTCATTTATTGCATTTTCCGTGGCAATTGACGAGAGCACTGACATCACAGACGTGGCCCAACTGGCCATATTTATTCGAGGAGTTGATGAGACATTGACTGTTACTGAAGAGTTTCTTGAGTTGGTGCCAATGATGGACACCACAACAGCCGTGGACATTTTCGGCTCTGTCGTTGCTGCATTGGACAGAGTTGGAGTGGACTGGTCCCGCGCTGTCAGCCTGGCTACAGACGGCGCGCCATCCATGGTCGGAAAGAAAGCAGGTGTCGCGACAAAGTTCAAAGACAAAGTACAAGCCCTTAATGGAGGAGATCGTTTCTGGACATTTCACTGTATTTTGCACCAGGAGGCATTGTGTTGCAAGTCGCTGAAAATGGACCACGTCATGGAGGTGGTTGTTCGCACTGTAAATTTCATCCGGTCCAGAGGTCTGAACCATCGTCAGTTTGACAAACTTCTCAGCGACAGCAACATTACCCACAGCCTGCCATACCACACTGAAGTGAGATGGTTAAGCCGAGGCGCTGTGCTGAGGCATTTCTTTGATCTACGAGAGGAAATCGGACAGTTCATGGAGAAAAAAGGAAAACCGGTGTTGGAATTACAATCTCAGGAATGGCTACGGGACCTTGCATTCTTGGTTGATATTACTGAACACTTGAACAATCTGAACAAAATGTTGCAAGGCCGCAAAAAAGTTGTCACACAGTTTTCTGACAACATACATGCATTTAAGTTGAAGCTGACTTTGTGGGAGATGCAACTGGCAAATGGCAACCCTGCTCATTTCCCCTGTCTGAGAGATGTGTGTGTGACCAGACCTGATGCGGACATGAAACGGTACAAAGACAAAATTGCAGGACTATTGCGGGAGTTTGAGAAACGTTTTCAGGTATTTGGTGAACTTGAGACAGAATTTTCAGTTTTTCGCTCACCTTTCACAGTTAAAGCTTCTGATCTGCCGGTCGAAATTCAGCTAGAGATAATTGATTTGCAGTGTGATGCAGATTTGAAGGGCAAATTTGCCTCTGTAGGTCTGGACAGATTTTATCAGTATCTACTACCAGGGTACCCCAAATTAACAGCCCTGGCTGCTAAAATTTTGTGCATGTTTGGGACAACCTACCTTTGTGAACAAATTTTCTCAGTGATGAATATCAATAAAACAAAAATGCGTTCAAGGCTCACAAACAAGCACTTAAATGACATTCTGAAAGTGACAGCTAGTCAGGACATGACACCTGGTGTTGATGCACTTGTACAGGCCAAAAGATGCCAAGTTTCAGGAACAAATACAAGTCCAGACTAGACTAACACCTTTAAAATGCTGCCTTAGATACTGTTTGCATTGAAAGAATACAGCTCTGTGAAGATGAATCCTTACTGTGGTGATTTAAAAAATGTGCACTTTAATATCCGGCCCACTTGACATCTCCCTAGGCCGTATGTGGCCCACGATGCGAAATGAGTTTGACACCCCTGATCTATATAACCTAAATATCTATATAACCTAACTATCTATATAATATCTATATAACCTAACTATATATATAACCTAACTATATATATAACCTAACTATCTATATAACCAACTATCTATATAACCTAACTATCTATATAATATCTATATAACCTAACTATCTATATAATATCTATATAACCTAACTATATATATAACCTAACTATCTATATAACCTAACTATATATATAACCTAACTATCTATATAACCTAACTATATATATATAATCTAACTATATAATATCTATATGACCAAACTATCTATATAATATATATATATCCTAACTATATATATATAACCTACCTATCTATATAATATATATATATATAAGCTAAATATCTATATAACCTAACTATCTATATAATATATATATAACCTAACTATCTATATAATATATATATATAACCTAACTATCTATATAATATATATATATATAACCTAACTATCTATATCATATCTATATAACCTAACTATCTATATAATATATATATAACCTAACTATCTATATAATATATATATATATATATAACCGAACTATCTATATAACCTAACTATCTATATAATATCTATATATCCTAAATATCTATATAACCTAACTATCTATATAATATCTATATAACCTAACTATATATATAATATCTATATAACCTAACTATCTATATAATATCTATATAACCTAACTATCTATATAATATCTATATAACCTAACTATATATATAATATCTATATAACCTAACTATCTATATAACCTAACTATATACAGTATATGACCTAACTATCTATATAACCTAACTATATAATATCTATATAACCTAACTATCTATATATTATCTATATGACCTAAATATCTATATAACCTAACTATCTATATAATATCTATATAACCTAACTATCTATATAATATCTATATAACCTAACTATCTATATATTATCTATATGACCTAAATATCTATATAACCTAACTATCTATATAATATCTATATAACCTAACTATCTATATATTATCTATATAACCTAACTATCTATATAATATATATATAACCTAACTATCTATATAACCTAACTATCTATATATTATCTATATGACCTAAATATCTATATAACCTAACTATCTATATAATATCTATATAACCTAACTATCTATATAATATCTATATAACCTAACTATCTATATAATATCTATATAACCTAACTATCTATATAATATCTATATAACCTAACTATATATATAATATCTATATAACCTAACTATCTATATAACCTAACTACCTATATAATATATATATAACCTAACTATCTATATAACCTAACTATCTATATAACCTAACTATCTATATAATATCTATATAACCTAACTATCTATATAATATCTATATATAACCTAACTATCTATATAACCTAACTATCTATATAATATCTATATAACCTAACTATCTATATAACCTAACTATCTATATAATATCTATATAACCTAACTATCTATATAATATCTATATAACCTAACTATCTATATAACCTAACTATCTATATAATATCTATATAACCTAACCTAGTTTTGTTACACTTTGTGACATCAGCTGATGTTATAAGCGCTTTATAAATAGATTTGATTGTAAGCCACTATGTGTCGATTCAGAGGTGCTGGGCGTGTATGGGGACTATTAGAGACAGCTAGGCCCAGTCTTTAGAGAGGAGTTGTTATAGTTGGGAGATGCCAGATGAAATGCTCAGTTTATCCCTCCCAGCCACCGTAGAGAAAATGTGGCTCCCGTAATTATGTACTAAATTATATGTCATCAAGTGGAGAGGGCTATTGATTGGTTGGTTTCCTTCCTCTGACATGATGTTTCTGCTAGAGAGAGAAAGACGGAGAGGAGAGAAGGGGGGAGAAGAGGGGAGCGGGGGAGAAGGGGATAAGAGGGGAGAAGGGGATAAGAGGGGAGAAGGGGATAAGAGGGGAGAAGGGGGAGAAGGGGATAAGAGGGGAGAAGGGGGAGAAGAGGGGAGAAGAGGGGAACGGGGGAGAAGAGGAGAGAAGGGGAGAAGAGGGGAGCGGGGGAGAAGAGGAGAATGGGGGAGAAGAGGGGAGAAGAGGGGAACGGGGGAGAAGAGGAGAGAAGGGGAGAAGAGGGGAACGGGGGAGAAGAGGGGAGCGGGGGAGAAGAGGGAGCGGGGGAGAAGAGGGGAGAAGAGGGGAGCCGGGGAGAGAAGGGGAGAAGAGGGGAACGGGGGAGAAGAGGGAGCGGGGGAGAAGAGGAGAGAAGGGGAGAAGAGGAGAGAAGAGGGAGAAGAGGGGAACGGGGGAGAAGAGGGGAGAAGGGGGAGCTGGGGAGAAGAGGGGAGAAGGGGAGAAGACTACAGGTCAGGTCTCATAAAACAGGCCAGGCCTCAGACTACAGGTCAGGCCTCAGACTACAGGTCAGGCCTCAGACTACAGGTCAGGTCTCAGACTACAGGTCAGGCCTCAGACTACAGGTCAGGTCTCAGACTACAGGCCAGGCCTCAGACTACAGGTCAGGTCTCAGACTACAGGTCAGGTCTCAGACTACAGGTCAGGTCTCAGACTACAGGTCAGGCCTCAGACTACAGGTCAGGTCTCAGACTACAGGTCAGGTCTCAGACTACAGGTCAGGTCTCAGACTACAGGTCAGGTCTCAGACTACAGGTCAGGCCTCAGACTACAGGTCAGGTCTCAGACTACAGGTCATGTCTCAGACTACAGGTCAGGTCTCAGACTACAGGTCAGGTCTCGGACTATAGGCCAGGCCTCAGACTACAGGTCAGGTCTCGGACTACAGGCCAGGCCTCAGACTACAGGTCAGGTCTCAGACTACAGGCCAGGTCTCAGACTACAGGCCAGATCTCAGACTACAGGTCAGGTCTCAGACTACAGGTCAGGTCTCAGTGTGGGTCGGCTGTAGCTCTATATCTGTAGCTATGGAGACCAGAGCATATGGTGAGGAACAGTCCAGGACTCCCTCACCCCCCAGTCCCTCACTTCCTCACCCCCCTCCCGCTCACCCCCTCAAACCCCTCTCTCCCTCACCCCCCTCTCTCCCTCACCCCCTCTGCCTCACCCCCTCCCCCCTTCACCCCCTCTGCCTCACCCCCTCTGCCTCACCCCCTCTCCCCGTCTGCCTCACCCCCTCACCCCCCTCTCTCCCTCACCCCCTCTGCCTCACCCCCTCTCCCCCTCACCCCCTCTGCCTCACCCCCTCTGCCTCACCCCCTCTGCCTCACCCCCTCAAACCCCTCTCTCCCTCACCCCCTCTGCCTCACCCCCTCTGCCTCACCCCCTCTGCCTCACCCCCTCTGCCTCACCCCCTCTGCCTCACCCCCTCTAACCCCTCTCTGCCTCACCCCCTCTAACCCCTCTCTGCCTCACCCCCTCTGCCTCACCCCCTCTCCCCGTCTGCCTCACCCCCTCTAACCCCCGTCTGCCTCACCCCCCTCTCTCCCTCCCCCCCTCTCCCCCCGTAGCCCCTCACCACAGCTCTCCTGTCAGACCAACATTAGCTGGAGCCATTAACGCTAGCACCCCTGTGTTCCTTCATCAGCCTAGTGAGTCATCATCATCATCATTATTAGCCTACTCCCCTGGCCCTAGGGGGTTAAGGTTCAGGCAGGAACACAAAAAACAACTGTCTGTTTCCTCTTTCTGATGAAATCACCTAAAAAATTGAGGCAGAAGATGAAATAATTGCAGTCATTTGGATGATGAATGGGAAGCATGGCGTGTTGGTCAGGGCTGTCCGTCTGGGGTTGATTTGGGGGGGGGGGGGGGGGGGTTGTTGGAAGTCCGGTGTTTGGTAATAGGTAGCAATTCCAAGCTGCATGTCATTCTGCTGCTCCCCTCTGTATTAGTGATCAGGAAGTAGAGAGACTTGTGTTCCAAGGTCTGAAATGGTACCCCATATAGTACACTCATTTTGACCAGTGCTCAAAGGCTCTGGTCAAAAGTAGTGCACTATGGGAATAGGGGGCTATTTGGGACCTAGAGAGTTGTAATTCAGGTCAGTATGACCAATGCTGGTCATTTATGAACAGTTGAACATCTTGGCCATGTTATAATCTCCACCCGGCACAGCCAGAAGAGGACTGGCCACCCCTCATAGCCTGGTTCCTCTCTAGGTTTCTTCCTAGGTTTTGACCTTTCTAGGGAGTTTTTCCTAGCCACCGTGCTTCTACACCTGCATTGCTTTCTGTTTGGGGTTTTAGGCTGGGTTTCTGTACAGCACTTTGAGATATCAGCTGATGTAAGAAGGGCTTTATAAAATAAACTTGATTTGATTTGATAAACCGACTAGCTGGGACGCAGAAAGAGACAGACCACTGTCAAGGTGGCAACACACTGGAAGTTAGATTTAACAGTTAGGCTTTCTTGGACATTTAATTTATTCCTAAGGTGCTTATTTTATTTAATCAGACACTCAGAGGGTGTTTATTTTGAATAATTCAGAACCTTTATCAGTCTCTATCTTTATCTTAGTCGTCCTCTGTTTACTCTCTGTCTATAAATAAATAGATCATACGTTGTTTTAATAGATACCTGTCCTGTAGACACAACATGTTGTTTTAATAGATATCTGTTCTGTAGACACAACATGTTGTTATAATAGATACCTGTTCTGTAGACACAACATGTTGTTATAATAGATACCTGTTCTGTAGACACAACATGTTGTTATAATAGATACCTGTTCTGTAGACACAACATGTTGTTATAATAGATACCTGTTCTGTAGACACAACATGTTGTTTTAATAGATACCTGTCCTGTAGACACAACATGTTGTTTTAATAGATACCTGTTCTGTAGACACAACATGTTTTAATAGATACCTGTTCTGTAGACACAACATGTTGTTTTAATAGATACCTGTGAATGGAAGGTGATTGACGTTCCTGTCGCTGTTTCCCAAATGACATCCTATTCCCTTTATAGTGCACTAAATTTGACCAGAGCCCCATGGTAGTGCATTACACAGAGAGTAGGGGTCCATTTGGGATGTTTCCTCAGTCTTTATTGGGCTGGTCAGGAAAGTGACATCACCACCCCATTCTATCCTTCTCCTTCTAGTCTCCTCAGGGTTCTAATTCCATTCAGATCCACACAGAGAGATCCACACAGAGAGATCCACACAGAGAGATCCACACATAGAGATCCACACATAGAGATCCACACAGAGAGATCCACACATAGAGATCCACACAGAGAGATCCACACAGAGAGATCCACACATAGAGATCCACACATAGAGATCCACACAGAGAGATCCACACAGAGAGATCCACACATAGAGATCCACACAGAGAGATCCACACATAGAGATCCACACAGAGAGATCCACACATAGAGATCCACACATAGAGATCCACACATAGAGATCCACACAGAGAGATCCACACATAGAGATCCACACATAGAGATCCACACAGAGAGATCCACACAGAGAGATCCACACAGAGAGTTCCACACAGAGAGATCCACACATAGAGATCCACACAGAGAGATCCACACATAGAGATCCACACAGAGAGATACACACATAGAGATCCACACATAGAGATCCACACAGAGAGATACACACATAGAGATCCACACATAGAGATCCACACAGAGAGATCCACACAGAGAGATCCACACAGAGAGATCCACACATAGAGATCCACACAGAGAGATCCACACATAGAGATCCACACAGAGAGATCCACACATAGAGATCCACACATAGAGATCCACACATAGAGATCCACACAGAGAGATCCACACATAGAGATCCACACATAGAGATCCACACATAGAGATCCACACAGAGAGATCCACACAGAGAGTTCCACACAGAGAGATCCACACATAGAGATCCACACAGAGAGATCCACACATAGAGATCCACACAGAGAGATACACACATAGAGATCCACACATAGAGATCCACACAGAGAGATACACACATAGAGATCCACACATAGAGATCCACACAGAGAGATCCACACAGAGAGATCCACACATAGAGATCCACACATATAGATCCACACAGAGAGATCCACACAGAGAGATCCACACATAGAGATCCACACATAGAGATCCACACAGAGAGATCCACACATAGAGATACACACAGAGAGAATCACACAGAGAGATCCACACAGAGAGATCCACACAGAGAGATCCACACAGAGAGTTCCACAAAGAGGGTTCCACACAGAGAGATCCACACATAGAGATACACACAGAGAGAATCACACATAGAGATCCACACAGAGAGATCCACACAGAGAGATCCACACAGAGAGATCCACACATAGAGATACACACAGAGAGAATCACACAGAGAGATCCACACATAGAGATCTTTCTTTTTGGTAGACTATGACTCTTCAAGTGTACAGCTCTCTCTCTTGCTTTCTCTCTTTCTCTCTCTCTCTCTCTCTCTCTCTCTCTCTCTCTCTCTCTCGCTCGCTCGCTCGCTCGCTCGCTCTCTCTCTCTCTCTCTCTCTCCCTGTCTCTCTCTCTCCCTGTCTCTCTCTCTCTCCCTGTCTCTCTCTCTTTCTCTCTCTCTCTCCCTGTCTCTCTCCATGTCTCTCTCTCTCCCTGTCTCTCTCTCTCTCTCTCTGTCTCTGTCTCTCCATGTCTCTCTCTCTCCCTGTCTCTCTCTCTCTCTCTCTGTCTCTGTCTCTCCCTGTCTCTCTCTCTTTCTCTCTGTCTCTGTCTCTCCATGTCTCTCTCTCTCTGCAATTCAATTCAAGGGGCTTTATTGGCATGGGAAGCTTGTGTTTACATTGCCAAAGGAAGTGAAAAAATCTAAATAAAACAACGACAATCAGACATTAACAGTAAACATTAACATTCAAGACAATAACAATGTTTAAAATATTATATTATTAGTGGTTTAAAATGTAGAATAATATGTCTCTTCTCTTCCCTCTCCCCTCCTCGTTCTCTCCATATCTCTGTGTGTACCCACGCCTCCTGGGAGAGGAACATAATGAATATGGAGAGGTGGCTGCTGGGATATGGAGAGGTGGCTGCTGGGAGGATAATTAAAGAAGCCAGGTTTTCTTCAGATCTGCTAGAGTCTCTCTCTCTCTTCTTCTGAATCTGCAGTATTCACAACTTCCAATCAGTTACGTTTCTTATATGCTAGAGTTTTTAGCTCAGACATTCAGACATTATTTAATCAAGAAAATCCCTCTTTAATATATTACATCACCTTTAACTCCACGTTTTCCGTAGCCAGCCTCTCTCCCCTCTCCTTTCTCCCCTCCCATAGCCAGCCTCTCTCCCCTCCTATAGCCAGCCTCTCTCCCCTCTCCCCTCCTATAGCCAGCCTCTCTCCCCTCTCCCCTCCCATAGCCAGCCTCTCTCCCCTCTCCCCTCCTATAACCAGCCTCTCTCCCCTCTCCCCTCCCATAGCCAGCCTCTCTCTCCTCTCCCCTCCAATAGCCAGCCTCTCTCCGCTCTCCCCTCCTATAGCCAGCCTCTCTCCCCTCTCCCCTCCCATAGCCAGCCTCTCTCCCCTCTCCCCTCCCATAGCCAGCCTCTCTCCCCTCTCCCCTCCTATAGCCAGCCTCTCTCTCCTCTCCCCTCCTATAGCCAGCCTCTCTCCCCTCTCCCCTCCCATAGCCAGCCTCTCTCCCCTCTCCCCTCCTATAGCCAGCCTCTCTCCCCTCTGGATGGAGTGGTGAGAGAGGGGGGAGGGAGTGGTGAGAGAGGGGGAGGGAGTGGTGAGAGAGGGGGGGGAGGGGTGAGCGAGTGGTGAGAGAAGGGGGGAGTGGTGAGAGAGGGGGAGGGAGTGGTGAGAGAGGGGGAGGGAGTGGTGAGAGAGGGGGAGGGAGTGGTGAGAGAGAGGGGGGGAGTGGTGAGAGAAGGGGGGGAGTGGTGAGAGAGGGGGAGGGAGTGGTGAGAGAGGGGGAGGGAGTGGTGAGAGAGGGGGGAGGGAGTGGTGAGAGAGAGGGAAGGGAGTGGTGAGAGAGGGGGAGGGAGGGGTGAGAAGGGGGGAGTGGTGAGAGAGGGGGAGGGAGTGGTGAGAGAGGGGGAGCGAGTGGTGAGAGAGAGGGAAGGGAGTGGTGAGAGAGGGGTGAGAGAGGGGGGAGGGAGTGGTGAGAGAGAGGCAAGGGAGTGGTGAGAGAGGGGGAAGGGAGTGGTGAGAGAGAGGGAAGGGAGTGGTGAGAGAGGGGGAGGGAGTGGTGAGAGAGGGGGAGGGAGTGGTGAGAGAGAGGCAAGGGAGTGGTGAGAGAGAGGGAAGGGAGTGGTGAGAGAGGGAAGGGAGTGGTGAGAGAGGGGGAAGGGAGTGGTGAGAGAGGGAAGGGAGTGGTGAGAGAGAGGGAAGGGAGTGGTGAGAGAGGGGGAAGGGAGTGGTGAGAGAGGGAGGGAGTGGTGAGAGAGGGGGAGGGAGTGGTGAGAGAGGGGGAGGGAGTGGTGAGAGAGGGGGGAGGGAGTGGTGAGAGAGAGGGAAGGGAGTGGTGAGAGAGAGGGAAGGGAGTGGTGAGAGAGGGGGGAGGGAGTGGTGAGAGAGAGGGAAGGGAGTGGTGAGAGAGGGGGAAGGGAGTGGTGAGAGAGGGAGGGAGTGGTGAGAGAGGGGGAGGGAGTGGTGAGAGAGAGGGAAGGGAGTGGTGAGAGAGAGGGAAGGGAGTGGTGAGAGAGGGGGAGGGAGTGGTGAGAGAGAGGGAAGGGAGTGGTGAGAGAGGGAAGGGAGTGGTGAGAGAGGGGGAGGGAGGGGTGAGAGAGAGGGAAGGGAGTGGTGAGAGAGAGGGAAGGGAGTGGTGAGAGAGGGGGAAGGGAGTGGTGAGAGAGGGAGGGAGTGGTGAGAGAAGGGGGAGGGAGTGGTGAGAGAGAGGGAAGGGAGTGGTGAGAGAGGGGGGAGGGAGTGGTGAGAGAGAGGGAAGGGAGTGGTGAGAGAGGGAAGGGAATGGTGAGAGAGGGGGAGGGAGGGGTGAGAGAGAGGGAAGGGAGTGGTGAGAGAGAGGGAAGGGAGTGGTGAGAGAGAGGGAAGGGAGTGGTGAGAGAGGGGGGAGGGAGTGGTGAGAGAGAGGGAAGGGAGTGGTGAGAGAGAGGGAAGGGAGTGGTGAGAGAGGGGGGAGGGAGTGGTGTGAGAGAGGGAAGGGAGTGGTGAGAGAGGGGGAAGGGAGTGGTGAGAGAGGGAGGGAGTGGTGAGAGAGAGGGAAGGGAGTGGTGAGAGAGAGGGAAGGGAGTGGTGAGAGAGGGGGGAGGGAGTGGTGAGAGAGAGGGAAGGGAGTGGTGAGAGAGGGAAGGGAGTGGTGAGAGAGGGGGAGGGAGGGGTGAGAGAGAGGGAAGTGAGTGGTGAGAGAGAGGGAAGGGAGTGGTGAGAGAGGGGGAAGGGAGTGGTGAGAGAGGGAGGGAGTGGTGAGAGAGAGGGAAGGGAGTGGTGAGAGAGAGGGAAGGGAGTGGTGAGAGAGGGGGGAGGGAGTGGTGAGAGAGAGGGAAGGGAGTGGTGAGAGAGGGAAGGGAGTGGTGAGAGAGGGAAGGGAGTGGTGAGAGAGGGGGAGGGAGGGGTGAGAGAGAGGGAAGGGAGTGGTGAGAGAGAGGGAAGGGAGTGGTGAGAGAGGGAAGGGAGTGGTGAGAGAGGGGGAGGGAGGGGTGAGAGAGAGGGAAGGGAGTGGTGAGAGAGGGGGAAGGGAGTGGTGAGAGAGAGGGAAGGGAGTGGTGAGAGAGGGATGGGAGTGGTGAGAGAGGGGGAGGGAGGGGGAGGGAGGGGTGAGAGAGGGGGAAGGGAGTGGTGAGAGAGAGGGAAGGGAGTGGTGTGAGAGAGGGAAGGGAGTGGTGTGAGAGAGGGAAGGGAGTGGTGTGAGAGAGGGAAGGGAGTGGTGAGAGAGGGGGGAGGGAGTGGTGTGAGAGAGGGAAGGGAGTGGTGAGAGAGGGGGAAGGGAGTGGTGAGAGAGGGAGGGAGTGGTGAGAGAGGGGGAGGGAGTGGTGAGAGAGAGGGAAGGGAGTGGTGAGAGAGAGGGAAGGGAGTGGTGAGAGAGGGGGGAGGGAGTGGTGAGAGAGAGGGAAGGGAGTGGTGAGAGAGGGAAGGGAGTGGTGAGAGAGGGGGAGGGAGGGGTGAGAGAGAGGGAAGTGAGTGGTGAGAGAGAGGGAAGGGAGTGGTGAGAGAGGGGGAAGGGAGTGGTGAGAGAGGGAGGGAGTGGTGAGAGAGAGGGAAGGGAGTGGTGAGAGAGAGGGAAGGGAGTGGTGAGAGAGGGGGGAGGGAGTGGTGAGAGAGAGGGAAGGGAGTGGTGAGAGAGGGAAGGGAGTGGTGAGAGAGGGAAGGGAGTGGTGAGAGAGGGGGAGGGAGGGGTGAGAGAGAGGGAAGGGAGTGGTGAGAGAGAGGGAAGGGAGTGGTGAGAGAGGGAAGGGAGTGGTGAGAGAGGGGGAGGGAGGGGTGAGAGAGAGGGAAGGGAGTGGTGAGAGAGGGGGAAGGGAGTGGTGAGAGAGAGGGAAGGGAGTGGTGAGAGAGGGATGGGAGTGGTGAGAGAGGGGGAGGGAGGGGTGAGAGAGGGGGAAGGGAGTGGTGAGAGAGAGGGAAGGGAGTGGTGTGAGAGAGGGAAGGGAGTGGTGTGAGAGAGGGAAGGGAGTGGTGTGAGAGAGGGAAGGGAGTGGTGAGAGAGGGGGGAGGGAGTGGTGTGAGAGAGGGAAGGGAGTGGTGTGAGAGAGGGAAGGGAGTGGTGAGAGAGAGGGAAGGGAGTGGTGTGAGAGAAGGAAGGGAGTGGTGAGAGAGGGAAGGGAGTGGTGTGAGAGAGGGAAGGGAGTGGTGTGAGAGAGGGAAGGGAGTGGTGAGAGAGAGGGAAGGGAGTGGTGAGAGAGGGGGGAGGGAGTGGTGTGAGAGAGGGAAGGGAGTGGTGAGAGAGAGGGAAGGGAGTGGTGAGAGAGAGGGAAGGGAGTGGTGAGAGAGAGGGAAGGGAGTGGTGTGAGAGAGGGAAGGGAGTGGTGAGAGAGGGAAGGGAGTGGTGTGAGAGAGGGAAGGGAGTGGTGAGAGAGGGAAGGGAGTGGTGTGAGAGAGGGAAGGGAGTGGTGTGAGAGAGGGAAGGGAGTGGTGAGAGAGGGAGGGAGTTGTGAGAGAGAGGGAAGGGAGTGGTGAGAGAGGGAGGGAGTGGTGAGAGAGAGGGAAGGGAGTGGTGAGAGAGAGGGAAGGGAGTGGTGAGAGAGGGGGGAGGGAGTGGTGTGAGAGAGGGAAGGGAGTGGTGTGAGAGAGGGAAGGGAGTGGTGAGAGAGAGGGAAGGGAGTGGTGAGAGAGGGAAGGGAGTGGTGTGAGAGAGGGAAGGGAGTGGTGTGAGAGAGGGAAGGGAGTGGTGAGAGAGAGGGAAGGGAGTGGTGAGAGAGGGAAGGGAGTGGTGAGAGAGGGAAGGGAGTGGTGAGAGAGAGGGAAGGGAGTGGTGAGAGAGGGAAGGGAGTGGTGAGAGAGAGGGAAGGGAGTGGTGAGAGATACAGCCTTGTACACACCAGGTACTCCTAATTAGGAAATGAGAGGGAATTATCCCTGGGGATTATTAATTGTGGTACTGTATGCGTACATAATGATGGGCACAGTAGTAGTTACACACACTATGAGTGAATTGGAAAACCAGTAGGAATCTGCCTCTCGGTCCCTGAGCACATTAAGCATGTCAAACAGCCTTCCTCCCCCGGTACTGACTCAGATAAAGGATTGTTGTCACTGTAGTCCCTTTTGGATAATGACCACTGCTATTGGTTTTAATAATGCAGCCGCTATATCAAACTGAATAATGACTGTAATATCTCAGAAGAACAAACAACAACATTAAAGCTACAATCTGTGATCTGAATTAAATATGAACACGTTTAGGTCAAGGATTCATATGTTGGGTTAGTACATATTTTAGTACCTTTTAACTGTTGTCTGTGGTCTGGTAATTCACCTTTAACTGTTATCTGTGGCCTGGTAATTCACCTTTTAACTGTTGTCTGTGGTCTGGTAATTCACCTTTAACTGTTATCTGTGGCCTGGTAATTCACCTTTAACTGTTGTCTGTGGCCTGGTAATTCACCTTTAACTGTTGTCTGTGGCCTGGTAATTCACCTTTAACTGTTATCTGTGGCCTGGTAATTCACCTTTAACTGTTGTCTGTGGTCTTGTAATTCACCTTTAACTGTTGTCTGTGGCCTGGTAATTCACCTTTAACTGGCTCCGTTATCTGTGGCCTGGTAATTCACCTTTAACTGGCTCTGTTATCTGTGGCCTGGTAATTCACCTTTAACTGGCTCCGTTATCTGTGGCCTGGTAATTCACCTTTTAACTGGCTCCGTTAGCTGTGGTCTGGTAATTCACCTTTAACTGGCTGCGTTATCTTTGGCCTGGTAATTCACCTTTAACTGGCTCCGTTATCTGTGGCCTGGTAATTCACCTTTAACTGGCTCCGTTATCTGTGGCCTGGTAATTCACCTTTAACTGGCTCCGTTAGCTGTGACGTGGTAATTCACCTTTAACTGGCTCCGTTATCTGTGGCCTGGTAATTCACCTTTAACTGGCTCCGTTATCTGTGGACTGGTAATTCACCTTTAACTGGCTCCGTTAGCTGTGGCCTGGTAATCCACCTTTAACTGGCTTCGTTAGCTGTGGCCTGGTTATTCACATTTAACTGGCTCCGTTATCTGTGGACTGGTAATTCACCTTTAACCGGCTTCGTTATCTGTGGCCTGGTAATTCACCTTTAACTGGCTCCGTTGTCTGTGGCCTGGTAATTCACCTTTAACTGGCTCCGTTATCTGTGGCCTGGTAATCCACCTTTAACTGGCTCCGTTATCTGTGGCCTGGTAATTCACCTTTAACTGGCTCCGTTATCTGTGGCCTGGTAATCCACCTTTAACTGGCTCCGTTGTCTGTGGCCTGGTAATTCACCTTTAACTGGCTCCGTTATCTGTGGCCTGGTAATCCACCTTTAACTGGCTCCGTTATCTGTGGCCTGGTAATTCACCTTTAACTGGCTCTGTTATCTGTGGCCTGGTAATTCACCTTTAACTGGCTCCGTTGTCTGTGGCCTGGTAATTCACCTTTAACTGGCTCTGTTATCTGTGGCCTGGTAATTCACCTTTAACTGGCTCCGTTATCTGTGGCCTGGTAATTCACCTTTAACTGGCTCCGTTAGCTTTGGCCTGGTAATTCCCCTTTAACTGGCTCCGTTATCTGTGGCCTGGTAATCCACCTTTAACTGGCTCCGTTATCTGTGGCCTGGTAATCCACCTTTAACTGGCTCCGTTAGCTTTGGCCTGGTAATTCACCTTTAACTGGCTCCGTTAGCTGTGGCCTGGTAATTCACATTTAACTGGCTCCGTTATCTGTGGCCTGGTAATCCACCTTTAACTGGCTCCGTTAGCTGTGGCCTGGTAATCCACCTTTAACTGGCTCCGTTAGCTTTGGCCTGGTAATTCACCTTTAACTGGCTCCGTTATCTGTGGCCTGGTAATTCACATTTAACTGGCTCCGTTATCTGTGGACTGGTAATTCACCTTTAACTGGCTCCGTTAGCTGTGGCCTGGTAATCCACCTTTAACTGGCTCCGTTAGCTGTGGCCTGGTTATTCACATTTAACTGGCTCCGTTATCTGTGGACTGGTAATTCACCTTTAACTGGCTCCGTTAGCTGTGGCCTGGTAATCCACCTTTAACTGTTTCCGTTATCTGTGGCCTGGTAATCCACCTTTAACTGGCTCCGTTAGCTGTGGCCTGGTAATCCACCTTTAACTGTTTCCGTTAGCTGTGGCCTGGTAATTCACCTTTAACTGGCTCCGTTAGCTGTGACCTGGTAATTCATTGGTCATGAGAATGCAGTGTAATGCAGTGAGTCATATGAACTGTTGTTCTGGTGTAGTAGCTGAATAATATGTCTTTCCATCAGTAACTGGTCGTCCCTCCCTTCTAACCTTTATTTAACCAGGCAAGTCAGTTAAGAACACATTCTTATTTAAAATGACGGCCTAGGAACAGTGGGTTAACTGCCTGTTCAGGGGGCAGAACGACAGCTTTTCACCTTGTCAGCTCTGGGATTTGATCCAGCAACCTCCAGGAATCCAGCTCTAACCACTAGACTCTAACCACTAGGCTCTAACCACTAGGCTCTAACCACTAGACTCTAACCACTAGACTCTAACCACTAGGCTCTAACCACTAGACTCTAACCACTAGGCTCTAACCACTAGACTCTAACCACTAGACTCTAACCACTAGACTCTGACCACTAAACTCTAACCACTAGACTCTAACCACTAGACTCTAACCACTAGACTCTAACCACTAGACTCTAACCACTAGGCTCTAACCACTAGGCTCTAACCACTAGACTCTAACCACTAGACTCTAACCACTAGACTCTAACCACTAGGCTCTAACCACTAGACTCTAACCACTAGACTCTAACCACTAGACTCTAACCACTAGACTCTAACCACTAGGCTACCTGCCGCCTCTACACTCTAACCACTAGGCTACCTGTCGTCCCTACACTCTAACCACTAGGCTACCTGTCGTCCCTACACTCTAACCACTAGGCTACCTGTCGTCCCTACACTCTAACCACTAGGCTACCTGCCGCCCCTACACTCTAACCACTAGGCTACCTGCCGCCCCTACACTCTAACCACTAGGCTACCTGTCGTCCCTCCACTCTAACCACTAGGCTACCTGTCGTCCCTCCACTCTAACCACTAGGCTACCTGCCGTCCCTACACTCTAACCACTAGGCTACCTGTCGTCCCTACACTCTAACCACTAGGCTACCTGTCGTCCCTACACTCTAACCACTAGGCTACCTGCCGCCTCTACACTCTAACCACTAGGCTACCTGCCGTCCCTACACTCTAACCACTAGGCTACCTGTCATCCCTCCACTCCAACCACTAGACTACCTGTCGTCCCTACACTCTAACCACTAGGTTACCTGTCGTACCTACACTCTAACCACTAGGCTACCTGCCACCTCTACACTCTAACCACTAGGCTACCTGTCGTCCCTCCACTCTAACCACTAGGCTACCTGTCGTCCCTACACTCTAACCACTAGGCTACCTGTCATCCCTCCACTCTAACCACTAGACTACCTGTCGTCCCTACACTCTAACCACTAGGCTACCTGCCGCTCCTACACTCTAACCACTAGGCTACCTGCCACCTCTACACTCTAACCACTAGGCTACCTGTCGTCCCTCCACTCTAACCACTAGGCTACCTGTCGTCCCTCCACTCTAACCACTAGGCTACCTGTCGTCCCTACACTCTAACCACTAGACTACCTGTCGTCCCTCCACTCTAACCACTAGCCTACCTGCCGCCCCTACACTCTAACCACTAGACTACCTGTCGTCCCTCCACTGGCTGTGTGTTTATATAAACTCTCTTTGGAATACTTTAATCAGACAATTACTCAGACAGAGTCTGTCCAAAATGTTCACCACGATTGATTTCTGTTTAAATATGTTGTGTTCAGCTCTTCTGCACCTCTTCCAAATCTGTCAATTTATCATTTTAATGTCATCAAAATAGTTCCTTCAAACCCAACACTCCTAAAGAACGATTCCTCAATTATGGTTAATGAACGTACTGTATATCCTCCTCTAAAGAACGGTAGTCTCCTTCAAGGTATAGATTTCCTCTCAGGACGGTATTTGCTGAAGAAGCACTTCTTATTGACACGCTGCAGCTTTCCCATGTATTGATTTATCCAATTAGAGAGCGGTGGCTGCACACCCTGCATTCATATAGGGAGGGGGAGAGAGAAGGGGAGAGAGAAGGGGGGTAAGAGAGACAGAGAGTGAGACAAAGAGAGAAGGAGAGAGAGGTGTGTGTGTGTGTGTGTGTGTGTGTGTGTGTGTGTGTGTGTGTGTGTGTGTGTGTGTGTGTGTGTGTGTGTGTGTGTGTGTGTGTGTGTGTGTGTGTGTGTGTGTGTGTGTGTGTGTGTGTGTGTGGAGATGCACTGTCAACTGTGGGACCTTATATAGACAGGTGTGTTCCTTTCCAAATCATGTCCAATCAATTGAATTTATCACAGGTGGACTCCAATCATGTTGTAGAAACATCTCAAGGATGATCAATGGAAACAGGAAGCACCTGAGCTCAATTTTAAGTCTCATAGCAAAGGGTTTGAACACTTATGTAAATAAGGCATTTCTGTTTTCTCTTTGTCATTATGAGGTATTGTGACGTCATTATGAGGTATTGTGATGTATTGAGGTATTGTGCTGTATTAGACAGGTTCCCGTTTCTCACCGTGAATCTTCTTCTGGCGCCAGCTCTGCAGAGTGGTAGCTGAGTCAGCCACAAAGTCATACAATCTGAACCTTAACCACACTGCTAACCCTAATGTCTAACCTAACACATGTTACAATTTAGACAATTATGACTTTGCAGCTGGGCTATCTAAGGGGAAATGGCTCAGTTCTACCTCCAGGACAAGACTAATGACAATAAATGTCAACCTGCTCCACTCTAAGGCTGCCTGGGCTTAATGAGGACATAATCCTAACTTTAACCCCACTACAGGCAGAATAATGAGGACAGAATCCTAACTTTAACCCCACTACAGGCAGAATAATGAGGACAGAATCCTAACTTTAACCCCACTACAGTCAGAATAATGAGGACATAATCCTAACTTTAACCCAACTACAGTCAGAATAATGAGGACAGAATCCTAACTTTAACCCAACTATAGGCAGAATAATGAGGACAGAATCCTAACTTTAACCCAACTACAGTCAGAATAATGAGGACAGAATCCTAACTTTAACCCCACTACAGTCAGAATAATGAGGACATAATCCTAACTTTAACCCAACTACAGGCAGAATAATGAGGACAGAATCCTAACTTTAACCCAACTACAGTCAGAATAATGAGGACAGAATCCTAACTTTAACCCAACTACAGTCAGAATAATGAGGACAGAATCCTAACTTTAACCAGTAATGAGGACGCTTACATTTTAAGGCAGTTTCATTGACGTCAACACGAACATCGTCATGGTGACGTTGGTCTGAACTGGCGGGCGGACGGGGGGATGGGGGGGGGGGGGGGGGGTCAGGTGACCCAACCAACCAGGTGCTGATAACAACATGATCCAGGTGCTAAGTCAAACAAAGACCATTGTTTATTTCAATTCCGCGTTCTTCGATATCAGACAACATGAAAAGAGCCGGAGAGGTTCGTCTGTGGTAATGAGATGAGAAGGGTTCTGTGATCTACAGTGAGGCTGAGAGAGGAGGATATATAGCTCTCTGTTTCATCTCTCTCTCTCTTCCTCCCAGCTGACACAACAACTTTCTCTTGTTTGTTTGTTTGTTTGTTTGTTTGTTTGTTTGTTTGTCTCTGTGAAGTGAGACCCTTTCTCCCCCCAGTTTCACCTGTCCGTGGTGGTTTTTTATTTATTTGAAATGACTTTGTGATCTTCTCCTCTAGTCATGTGCTTTACCAAATACACTATGGTGTTCAGACCTCTGTTGATATTGTTAAGACGCACCTCAGGTTGTTGTGAGGTGGATCTTGCATCGCATACCAGAATTATTCATTATAGAGAGTAATGTCAAAGAAAACACTAGTGAAATAGTAGCCTAGTTTCATAGTAGCCTCGGGGCATGGAGAAGAGTACGGGGTGTGTCCCAAATGGCAACCTCTTCCCTATATGAGCCCTGGTAAAATGAGTGCACGATGTAGGGAGTGGGATGCTATTTGGGACACAACCCATGGTATGTGGTAAGTAGTCTACATTAATGCCACCACTATGGCCATTCTGTCTACTGAGACTCTCTGATTCTGTCTACTGAGACTCTGATTCTGTCTACTGAGACTCTCTGATTCTGTCTACTGAGACTCTGATTCCAACCATTTACTCTGTGTTTGATCTAGCTGCTGTTTGGTACCTAGTGCCATTTTCCTGTTTTTTGCATATTTTTCATGGTATAGATATGCCACTTTCAGCTGATCACAACCACTCGACAGACAGACAGACAGACAGACAGACATCGACTTCCAAACCATGGACATAAACCTTCACTAGTCCTGATGGACATAAACCTTCACTAGTCCTGATGGACATAAACCTTTACTAGTCCTGATGGACATAAACCTTCACTAGTCCTGATGGACATAAACCTTCACTAGTCCTGATGGACATAAACATTCACTAGTCCTGATGGACATAAACCTTCACTAGTCCTGATGGACATAAACCTTCACTAGTCCTGATGGACATAAACCTTCACTAGTCCTGATGGACATAAACCTTTACTAGTCCTGATGGACATAAACCTTCACTAGTCCTGGTGGACATAAACTTTCACTAGTCCTGATGGACATAAACCTTCACTAGTGCTGATGGACATAAACCTTCACTAGTCCTGATGGACATAAACCTTCACTAGTCCTGATGGACATAAACCTTCACTAGTCCTGATGGACATAAACCTTCACTTGTCCTGATGGACATAAACCTTCACTAGTCCTGATGGACATAAACCTTCACTAGTGCTGATGGACATAAACCTTCACTAGTCCTGATGGACATAAACCTTCACTGGTCCTGATGGACATAAACCTTCACTAGTCCTGATGGACATAAACCTTTACTAGTCCTGATGGACATAAACCTTTACTAGTCCTGATGCCACTATTTATTAATAGTTTGGGTAATGTATCTTCTGTCCACCTGGATCACTGCTCCCGTAAACCTCGAATGGATCATGTGACAAAAGCATTACTTTAGATTGTAACTAGTTGCACAAAGTTGAATTATTGGGACAGGATGCAACCAAGTTGTTTATAAGTTCCAAGGGGGGAATGTTTCACGAAGCAATCAAGAAGTAACTCAGCTGCAAGCAATTGAAATTGCAAGCTGTGTCGTGGCAGCCAAAGAATCTCTCTTTACTCTGACATCTGAATCACAACCTTTTAAACACATAACCCCCTCTCTCTCCTCCCGCACCCCCTCAACAGACATATACCCTGCCCCCACCCCTATGGACATGTATCAAGGTGATTAGTCACCACTACTTCCTACCTCACTAGACTGTATCAAGGTGATTAGTCACCACTACTTCCTACCTCACTAGACTGTATCAAGGTGATTAGTCAACACTACTTCCTACCCTACTAGACTGTATCAAGGTGATTAGTCACCACTACTTCCTACCCCACTAGACTGTATCAAGGTGATTAGTCACCACTACTTCCTGCCCCACTAGACTGTATCAAGGTGATTAGTCACCACTACTTCCTACCCCACTAGACTGTATCAAGGTGATTAGTCACCACTACTTCCTGCCCCACTAGACTGTATCAAGGTGATTAGTCACCACTACTTCCTGCCCCACTAGACTGTATCAAGGTGATTAGTCACCACTACTTCCTGCCCCACTAGACTGTATCAAGGTGATTAGTCACCACTACTTCCTACCCCACTAGACTGTATCAAGGTGATTAGTCACCACTACTTCCTACCTCACTACTGTATCAAGGTGATTAGTCACCACTACTTCCTACCCCACTAGACTGTATCAAGGTGATTAGTCACCACTACTTCCTACCTCACTAGACTGTATCAAGGTGATTAGTCACCACTACTTCCTACCTCACTAGACTGTATCAAGTTTATTAGTCACCACTACTTCCTACCCCACTAGACTGTATCAAGGTGATTAGTCACCACTACTTCCTACCCCACTAGACTGTATCAAGGTGATTAGTCACCACTACTTCCTACCTCACTAGACTGTATCAAGGTGATTAGTCACCACTACTTCCTACCTCACTAGACTGTATCAAGGTGATTAGTCACCACTACTTCCTACCTCACTAGACTGTATCAAGGTGATTAGTCACCACTACTTCCTACCCCACTAGACTGTATCAAGGTGATTAGTCACCACTACTTCCTACCCCACTAGACTGTATCAAGGTGATTAGTCACCACTACTTCCTACCTCACTAGACTGTATCAAGTTTATTAGTCACCACTACTTCCTACCCCACTAGACTGTATCAAGGTGATTAGTCACCACTACTTCCTACCCCACTAGACTGTATCAAGGTGATTAGTCACCACTACTTCCTACCTCACTAGACTGTATCAAGGTGATTAGTCACCACTACTTCCTACCTCACTAGACTGTATCAAGGTGATTAGTCACCACTACTTCCTACCTCACTAGACTGTATCAAGGTGATTAGTCACCACTACTTCCTACCCCACTAGACTGTATCAAGGTGATTAGTCACCACTACTTCCTACCCCACTAGACTGTATCAAGGTGATTAGTCACCACTACTTCCTACCTCACTAGACTGTATCAAGGTGATTAGTCACCACTACTTCCTACCTCACTAGACTGTATCAAGGTGATTAGTCACCACTACTTCCTACCCCACTAGACTGTATCAAGGTGATTAGTCACCACTACTTCCTACCTCACTAGACTGTATCAAGGTGATTAGTCACCACTACTTCCTACCTCACTAGACTGTATCAAGGTGATTAGTCACCACTACTTCCTACCCCACTAGACTGTATCAAGGTGATTAGTCACCACTACTTCCTACCCTACTAGACTGTATCAAGGTGATTAGTCACCACTACTTCCTACCCCACTAGACTGTATCAAGGTGATTAGTCACCACTACTTCCTACCTCACTAGACTGTATCAAGGTGATTAGTCACCACTACTTCCTACCCCACTAGACTGTATCAAGGTGATTAGTCACCACTACTTCCTACCTCACTAGACTGTATCAAGGTGATTAGTCACCACTACTTCCTACCCCACTAGACTGTATCAAGGTGATTAGTCACCACTACTTCCTACCTCACTAGACTGTATCAAGGTGATTAGTCACCACTACTTCCTACCCCACTAGACTGTATCAAGGTGATTAGTCACCACTACTTCCTACCCCACTAGACTGTATCAAGGTGATTAGTCACCACTACTTCCTACCCCACTAGACTGTATCAAGGTGATTAGTCACCACTACTTCCTACCTCACTAGACTGTATCAAGGTGATTAGTCACCACTACTTCCTCCCCCACTAGACTTATCAAGGTGATTAGTCACCACTACTTCCTCCCCCACTAGACTTATCAAGGTGATTAGTCACCACTACTTCCTCCCTCACTAGACTGTATCAAGGTGATTAGTCACCACTACTTCCTACCTCACTAGACTGTATCAAGGTGATTAGTCACCACTACTTCCTACCTCACTAGACTGTATCAAGGTGATTAGTCACCACTACTTCCTACCCCACTAGACTGTATCAAGGTGATTAGTCACCACTACTTCCTACCCCACTAGACTGTATCAAGGTGATTAGTCACCACTACTTCCTACCTCACTACTGTATCAAGGTGATTAGTCACCACTACTTCCTACCCCACTAGACTGTATCAAGGTGATTAGTCACCACTACTTCCTACCTCACTAGACTGTATCAAGGTGATTAGTCACCACTACTTCCTACCTCACTAGACTGTATCAAGTTTATTAGTCACCACTACTTCCTACCCCACTAGACTGTATCAAGGTGATTAGTCACCACTACTTCCTACCCCACTAGACTGTATCAAGGTGATTAGTCACCACTACTTCCTACCTCACTAGACTGTATCACGGTGATTAGTCACCACTACTTCCTACCCCACTAGACTGTATCAAGGTGATTAGTCACCACTACTTCCTACCCCACTAGACTGTATCAAGGTGATTAGTCACCACTACTTCCTACCTCACTAGACTGTATCAAGGTGATTAGTCACCACTACTTCCTACCCCACTAGACTGTATCAAGGTGATTAGTCACCACTACTTCCTACCTCACTAGACTGTATCAAGGTGATTAGTCACCACTACTTCCTACCTCACTAGACTGTATCAAGGTGATTAGTCACCACTACTTCCTACCCCACTAGACTGTATCAAGGTGATTAGTCACCACTACTTCCTATCTCACTAGACTGTATCAAGGTGATTAGTCACCACTACTTCCTACCTCACTAGACTGTATCAAGGTGATTAGTCACCACTACTTCCTACCCCACTAGACTGTATCAAGGTGATTAGTCACCACTACTTCCTACCCCACTAGACTGTATCAAGGTGATTAGTCACCACTACTTCCTACCCCACTAGACTGTATCAAGGTGATTAGTCACCACTACTTCCTACCCCACTAGACTGTATCAAGGTGATTAGTCACCACTACTTCCTACCTCACTAGACTGTATCAAGGTGATTAGTCACCACTACTTCCTACCCCACTAGACTGTATCAAGGTGATTAGTCACCACTACTTCCTACCTCACTAGACTGTATCAAGGTGATTAGTCACCACTACCTCCTACCCCACTAGACTGTATCAAGGTGATTTGTCACCACTACTTCCTACCCCACTAGACTGTATCAAGGTGATTAGTCACCACTACTTCCTACCCCACTAGACTGTATCAAGGTGATTAGTCACCACTACTTCCTACCCCACTAGACTGTATCAAGGTGATTAGTCACCACTACTTCCTACCTCACTAGACTGTATCAAGGTGATTAGTCACCACTACTTCCTACCTCACTAGACTGTATCAAGGTGATTAGTCACCACTACTTCCTACCTCACTAGACTGTATCAAGGTGATTAGTCACCACTACTTCCTACCCCACTAGACTGTATCAAGGTGATTAGTCACCACTACTTCCTACCCCACTAGACTGTATCAAGGTGATTAGTCACCACTACTTCCTACCTCACTAGACTGTATCAAGGTGATTAGTCACCACTACTTCCTACCTCACTAGACTGTATCAAGGTGATTAGTCACCACTACTTCCTACCCCACTAGACTGTATCAAGGTGATTAGTCACCACTACTTCCTACCTCACTAGACTGTATCAAGGTGATTAGTCACCACTACTTCCTACCCCACTAGACTGTATCAAGGTGATTAGTCACCACTACTTCCTACCCTACTAGACTGTATCAAGGTGATTAGTCACCACTACTTCCTACCCCACTAGACTGTATCAAGGTGATTAGTCACCACTACTTCCTACCTCACTAGACTGTATCAAGGTGATTAGTCACCACTACTTCCTACCCCACTAGACTGTATCAAGGTGATTAGTCACCACTACTTCCTACCTCACTAGACTGTATCAAGGTGATTAGTCACCACTACTTCCTACCTCACTAGACTGTATCAAGGTGATTAGTCACCACTACTTCCTACCCCACTAGACTGTATCAAGGTGATTAGTCACCACTACTTCCTACCTCACTAGACTGTATCAAGGTGATTAGTCACCACTACTTCCTACCCCACTAGACTGTATCAAGGTGATTAGTCACCACTACTTCCTACCCCACTAGACTGTATCAAGGTGATTAGTCACCACTACTTCCTACCCCACTAGACTGTATCAAGGTGATTAGTCACCACTACTTCCTACCTCACTAGACTGTATCAAGGTGATCAGTCACCACTATTTCCTACCCCACTAGACTGTATCAAGGTGATTAGTCACCACTACTTCCTACCTCACTAGACTGTATCAAGGTGATTAGTCACCACTACTTCCTACCCCACTAGACTGTATCAAGGTGATTAGTCACCACTACTTCCTACCTCACTAGACTGTATCAAGGTGATTAGTCACCACTACTTCCTACCCCACTAGACTGTATCAAGGTGATTAGTCACCACTACTTCCTACCCCACTAGACTGTATCAAGGTGATTAGTCACCACTACTTCCTACCCCACTAGACTGTATCAAGGTGATTAGTCACCACTACTTCCTACCCCACTAGACTGTATCAAGGTGATTAGTCACCACTACTTCCTACCTCACTAGACTGTATCAAGGTGATTAGTCACCACTACTTCCTACCCCACTAGACTGTATCAAGGTGATTAGTCACCACTACTTCCTACCTCACTAGACTGTATCAAGGTGATTAGTCACCACTACTTCCTACCCCACTAGACTGTATCAAGGTGATTAGTCACCACTACTTCCTACCCCACTAGACTGTATCAAGGTGATTAGTCACCACTACTTCCTACCCCACTAGACTGTATCAAGGTGATTAGTCACCACTACTTCCTACCTCACTAGACTGTATCAAGGTGATCAGTCACCACTATTTCCTACCCCACTAGACTGTATCAAGGTGATTAGTCACCACTACTTCCTACCTCACTAGACTGTATCAAGGTGATTAGTCACCACTACTTCCTACCCCACTAGACTGTATCAAGGTGATTAGTCACCACTACTTCCTACCCCACTAGACTGTATCAAGGTGATTAGTCACCACTACTTCCTACCCCACTAGACTGTATCAAGGTGATTAGTCACCACTACTTCCTACCTCACTAGACTGTATCAAGGTGATTAGTCACCACTACTTCCTACCCCACTAGACTGTATCAAGGTGATTAGTCACCACTACTTCCTACCCCACTAGACTGTATCAAGGTGATTAGTCACCACTACTTCCTACCCCACTAGACTGTATCAAGGTGATTAGTCACCACTACTTCCTACCCCACTAGACTGTATCAAGGTGATTAGTCACCACTACTTCCTACCTCACTAGACTGTATCAAGGTGATTAGTCACCACTACTTCCTACCCCACTAGACTGTATCAAGGTGATTAGTCACCACTACTTCCTACCTCACTAGACTGTATCAAGGTGATTAGTCACCACTACTTCCTACCCCACTAGACTGTATCAAGGTGATTAGTCACCACTACTTCCTACCTCACTAGACTGTATCAAGGTGATTAGTCACCACTACTTCCTACCCCACTAGACTGTATCAAGGTGATTAGTCACCACTACTTCCTACCCCACTAGACTGTATCAAGGTGATTAGTCACCACTACTTCCTACCCCACTAGACTGTATCAAGGTGATTAGTCACCACTACTTCCTACCTCACTAGACTGTATCAAGGTGATTAGTCACCACTACTTCCTCCCCCACTAGACTTATCAAGGTGATTAGTCACCACTACTTCCTCCCCCACTAGACTTATCAAGGTGATTAGTCACCACTACTTCCTCCCTCACTAGACTGTATCAAGGTGATTAGTCACCACTACTTCCTACCTCACTAGACTGTATCAAGGTGATTAGTCACCACTACTTCCTACCTCACTAGACTGTATCAAGTTTATTAGTCACCACTACTTCCTACCCCACTAGACTGTATCAAGGTGATTAGTCACCACTACTTCCTGCCCCACTAGACTGTATCAAGGTGATTAGTCACCACTACTTCCTACCCCACTAGACTGTATCAAGGTGATTAGTCACCACTACTTCCTACCTCACTAGACTGTATCAAGGTGATTAGTCACCACTACTTCCTACCCCACTAGACTGTATCAAGGTGATTAGTCACCACTACTTCCTACCTCACTAGACTGTATCAAGGTGATTAGTCACCACTACTTCCTACCCCACTAGACTGTATCAAGGTGATTAGTCACCACTACTTCCTACCTCACTAGACTGTATCAAGGTGATTAGTCACCACTACTTCCTACCCCACTAGACTGTATCAAGGTGATTAGTCACCACTACTTCCTACCCCACTAGACTGTATCAAGGTGATTAGTCACCACTACTTCCTACCCCACTAGACTGTATCAAGGTGATTAGTCACCACTACTTCCTACCTCACTAGACTGTATCAAGGTGATTAGTCACTACTACTTCCTCCCCCACTAGACTTATCAAGGTGATTAGTCACCACTACTTCCTCCCCCACTAGACTTATCAAGGTGATTAGTCACCACTACTTCCTCCCTCACTAGACTGTATCAAGGTGATTAGTCACCACTACTTCCTACCTCACTAGACTGTATCAAGGTGATTAGTCACCACTACTTCCTACCCCACTAGACTGTATCAAGGTGATTAGTCACCACTACTTCCTACCCCACTAGACTGTATCAAGGTGATTAGTCACCACTACTTCCTACCTCACTAGACTGTATCAAGGTGATTAGTCACCACTACTTCCTACCTCACTAGACTGTATCAAGGTGATTAGTCACCACTACTTCCTACCCCACTAGACTGTATCAAGGTGATTAGTCACCACTACTTCCTACCTCACTAGACTGTATCAAGGTGATTAGTCACCACTACTTCCTACCCCACTAGACTGTATCAAGGTGATTAGTCACCACTACTTCCTACCCTACTAGACTGTATCAAGGTGATTAGTCACCACTACTTCCTACCCCACTAGACTGTATCAAGGTGATTAGTCACCACTACTACCTACCTCACTAGACTGTATCAAGGTGATTAGTCACCACTACTTCCTACCCCACTAGACTGTATCAAGGTGATTAGTCACCACTACTTCCTACCTCACTAGACTGTATCAAGGTGATTAGTCACCACTACTTCCTACCTCACTAGACTGTATCAAGGTGATTAGTCACCACTACTTCCTACCCCACTAGACTGTATCAAGGTGATTAGTCACCACTACTTCCTACCTCACTAGACTGTATCAAGGTGATTAGTCACCACTACTTCCTACCCCACTAGACTGTATCAAGGTGATTAGTCACCACTACTTCCTACCCCACTAGACTGTATCAAGGTGATTAGTCACCACTACTTCCTACCCCACTAGACTGTATCAAGGTGATTAGTCACCACTACTTCCTACCTCACTAGACTGTATCAAGGTGATCAGTCACCACTATTTCCTACCCCACTAGACTGTATCAAGGTGATTAGTCACCACTACTTCCTACCTCACTAGACTGTATCAAGGTGATTAGTCACCACTACTTCCTACCCCACTAGACTGTATCAAGGTGATTAGTCACCACTACTTCCTACCTCACTAGACTGTATCAAGGTGATTAGTCACCACTACTTCCTACCCCACTAGACTGTATCAAGGTGATTAGTCACCACTACTTCCTACCCCACTAGACTGTATCAAGGTGATTAGTCACCACTACTTCCTACCTCACTAGACTGTATCAAGGTGATTAGTCACCACTACTTCCTACCCCACTAGACTGTATCAAGGTGATTAGTCACCACTACTTCCTACCCCACTAGACTGTATCAAGGTGATTAGTCACCACTACTTCCTACCTCACTAGACTGTATCAAGGTGATTAGTCACCACTACTTCCTACCTCACTAGACTGTATCAAGGTGATTAGTCACCACTACTTCCTACCCCACTAGACTGTATCAAGGTGATTAGTCACCACTACTTCCTACCTCACTAGACTGTATCAAGGTGATTAGTCACCACTACTTCCTACCCCACTAGACTGTATCAAGGTGATTAGTCACCACTACTTCCTACCCTACTAGACTGTATCAAGGTGATTAGTCACCACTACTTCATACCCCACTAGACTGTATCAAGGTGATTAGTCACCACTACTTCCTACCTCACTAGACTGTATCAAGGTGATTAGTTACCACTACTTCCTACCCCACTAGACTGTATCAAGGTGATTAGTCACCACTACTTCCTACCTCACTAGACTGTATCAAGGTGATTAGTCACCACTACTTCCTACCCCACTAGACCGTATCAAGGTGATTAGTCACCACTACTTCCTACCTCACTAGACTGTATCAAGGTGATTAGTCACCACTACTTCCTACCTCACTAGACTGTATCAAGGTGATTAGTCACCACTACTTCCTACCCCACTAGACTGTATCAAGGTGATTAGTCACCACTACTTCCTACCTCACTAGACTGTATCAAGGTGATTAGTCACCACTACTTCCTACCCCACTAGACTGTATCAAGGTGATTAGTCACCACTACTTCCTACCCCACTAGACTGTATCAAGGTGATTAGTCACCACTACTTCCTACCCCACTAGACTGTATCAAGGTGATTAGTCACCACTACTTCCTACCTCACTAGACTGTATCAAGGTGATCAGTCACCACTATTTCCTACCCCACTAGACTGTATCAAGGTGATTAGTCACCACTACTTCCTACCTCACTAGACTGTATCAAGGTGATTAGTCACCACTACTTCCTACCCCACTAGACTGTATCAAGGTGATTAGTCACCACTACTTCCTACCTCACTAGACTGTATCAAGGTGATTAGTCACCACTACTTCCTACCCCACTAGACTGTATCAAGGTGATTAGTCACCACTACTTCCTACCCCACTAGACTGTATCAAGGTGATTAGTCACCACTACTTCCTACCCCACTAGACTGTATCAAGGTGATTAGTCACCACTACTTCCTACCCCACTAGACTGTATCAAGGTGATTAGTCACCACTACTTCCTACCCCACTAGACTGTATCAAGGTGATTAGTCACCACTACTTCCTACCTCACTAGACTGTATCAAGGTGATTAGTCACCACTACTTCCTACCCCACTAGACTGTATCAAGGTGATTAGTCACCACTACTTCCTACCCCACTAGACTGTATCAAGGTGATTAGTCACCACTACTTCCTACCCCACTAGACTGTATCAAGGTGATTAGTCACCACTACTTCCTACCCCACTAGACTGTATCAAGGTGATTAGTCACCACTACTTCCTACCTCACTAGACTGTATCAAGGTGATTAGTCACCACTACTTCCTACCCCACTAGACTGTATCAAGGTGATTAGTCACCACTACTTCCTACCTCACTAGACTGTATCAAGGTGATTAGTCACCACTACTTCCTACCCCACTAGACTGTATCAAGGTGATTAGTCACCACTACTTCCTACCCCACTAGACTGTATCAAGGTGATTAGTCACCACTACTTCCTACCTCACTAGACTGTATCAAGGTGATTAGTCACCACTACTTCCTACCCCACTAGACTGTATCAAGGTGATTAGTCACCACTACTTCCTACCCCACTAGACTGTATCAAGGTGATTAGTCACCACTACTTCCTACCCCACTAGACTGTATCAAGGTGATTAGTCACCACTACTTCCTACCTCACTAGACTGTATCAAGGTGATTAGTCACCACTACTTCCTCCCCCACTAGACTTATCAAGGTGATTAGTCACCACTACTTCCTCCCCCACTAGACTTATCAAGGTGATTAGTCACCACTACTTCCTCCCTCACTAGACTGTATCAAGGTGATTAGTCACCACTACTTCCTACCTCACTAGACTGTATCAAGGTGATTAGTCACCACTACTTCCTACCCCACTAGACTGTATCAAGGTGATTAGTCACCACTACTTCCTACCCCACTAGACTGTATCAAGGTGATTAGTCACCACTACTTCCTACCTCACTAGACTGTATCAAGGTGATTAGTCACCACTACTTCCTACCTCACTAGACTGTATCAAGGTGATT
Source organism: Salvelinus alpinus (assembly GCF_045679555.1). Classification (NCBI taxonomy): domain Eukaryota; kingdom Metazoa; phylum Chordata; class Actinopteri; order Salmoniformes; family Salmonidae; genus Salvelinus; species Salvelinus alpinus. Next base: position 4,160,072 of record NC_092105.1, on the reverse strand, counting down.
AGTCACCACTACTTCCTACCCCACTAGACTGTATCAAGGTGATTAGTCACCACTACTTCCTACCCTACTAGACTGTATCAAGGTGATTAGTCACCACTACTTCCTACCCCACTAGACTGTATCAAGGTGATTAGTCACCACTACTACCTACCTCACTAGACTGTATCAAGGTGATTAGTCACCACTACTTCCTACCCCACTAGACTGTATCAAGGTGATTAGTCACCACTACTTCCTACCTCACTAGACTGTATCAAGGTGATTAGTCACCACTACTTCCTACCCCACTAGACTGTATCAAGGTGATTAGTCACCACTACTTCCTACCCCACTAGACTGTATCAAGGTGATTAGTCACCACTACTTCCTACCCCACTAGACTGTATCAAGGTGATTAGTCACCACTACTTCCTACCCCACTAGACTGTATCAAGGTGATTAGTCACCACTACTTCCTACCCCACTAGACTGTATCAAGGTGATTAGTCACCACTACTTCCTACCTCACTAGACTGTATCAAGGTGATTAGTCACCACTACTTCCTACCTCACTAGACTGTATCAAGGTGATTAGTCACCACTACTTCCTACCTCACTAGACTGTATCAAGGTGATTAGTCACCACTACTTCCTACCCCACTAGACTGTATCAAGGTGATTAGTCACCACTACTTCCTACCCCACTAGACTGTATCAAGGTGATTAGTCACCACTACTTCCTACCTCACTAGACTGTATCAAGGTGATTAGTCACCACTACTTCCTACCTCACTAGACTGTATCAAGGTGATTAGTCACCACTACTTCCTACCCCACTAGACTGTATCAAGGTGATTAGTCACCACTACTTCCTACCTCACTAGACTGTATCAAGGTGATTAGTCACCACTACTTCCTACCTCACTAGACTGTATCAAGGTGATTAGTCACCACTACTTCCTACCCCACTAGACTGTATCAAGGTGATTAGTCACCACTACTTCCTACCCTACTAGACTGTATCAAGGTGATTAGTCACCACTACTTCCTACCCCACTAGACTGTATCAAGGTGATTAGTCACCACTACTTCCTACCTCACTAGACTGTATCAAGGTGATTAGTCACCACTACTTCCTACCCCACTAGACTGTATCAAGGTGATTAGTCACCACTACTTCCTACCTCACTAGACTGTATCAAGGTGATTAGTCACCACTACTTCCTACCCCACTAGACTGTATCAAGGTGATTAGTCACCACTACTTCCTACCTCACTAGACTGTATCAAGGTGATTAGTCACCACTACTTCCTACCCCACTAGACTGTATCAAGGTGATTAGTCACCACTACTTCCTACCCCACTAGACTGTATCAAGGTGATTAGTCACCACTACTTCCTACCCCACTAGACTGTATCAAGGTGATTAGTCACCACTACTTCCTACCTCACTAGACTGTATCAAGGTGATTAGTCACCACTACTTCCTCCCCCACTAGACTTATCAAGGTGATTAGTCACCACTACTTCCTCCCCCACTAGACTTATCAAGGTGATTAGTCACCACTACTTCCTCCCTCACTAGACTGTATCAAGGTGATTAGTCACCACTACTTCCTACCTCACTAGACTGTATCAAGGTGATTAGTCACCACTACTTCCTACCTCACTAGACTGTATCAAGGTGATTAGTCACCACTACTTCCTACCCCACTAGACTGTATCAAGGTGATTAGTCACCACTACTTCCTACCCCACTAGACTGTATCAAGGTGATTAGTCACCACTACTTCCTACCTCACTACTGTATCAAGGTGATTAGTCACCACTACTTCCTACCCCACTAGACTGTATCAAGGTGATTAGTCACCACTACTTCCTACCTCACTAGACTGTATCAAGGTGATTAGTCACCACTACTTCCTACCTCACTAGACTGTATCAAGTTTATTAGTCACCACTACTTCCTACCCCACTAGACTGTATCAAGGTGATTAGTCACCACTACTTCCTACCCCACTAGACTGTATCAAGGTGATTAGTCACCACTACTTCCTACCTCACTAGACTGTATCACGGTGATTAGTCACCACTACTTCCTACCCCACTAGACTGTATCAAGGTGATTAGTCACCACTACTTCCTACCCCACTAGACTGTATCAAGGTGATTAGTCACCACTACTTCCTACCTCACTAGACTGTATCAAGGTGATTAGTCACCACTACTTCCTACCCCACTAGACTGTATCAAGGTGATTAGTCACCACTACTTCCTACCTCACTAGACTGTATCAAGGTGATTAGTCACCACTACTTCCTACCTCACTAGACTGTATCAAGGTGATTAGTCACCACTACTTCCTACCCCACTAGACTGTATCAAGGTGATTAGTCACCACTACTTCCTATCTCACTAGACTGTATCAAGGTGATTAGTCACCACTACTTCCTACCTCACTAGACTGTATCAAGGTGATTAGTCACCACTACTTCCTACCCCACTAGACTGTATCAAGGTGATTAGTCACCACTACTTCCTACCCCACTAGACTGTATCAAGGTGATTAGTCACCACTACTTCCTACCCCACTAGACTGTATCAAGGTGATTAGTCACCACTACTTCCTACCCCACTAGACTGTATCAAGGTGATTAGTCACCACTACTTCCTACCTCACTAGACTGTATCAAGGTGATTAGTCACCACTACTTCCTACCCCACTAGACTGTATCAAGGTGATTAGTCACCACTACTTCCTACCTCACTAGACTGTATCAAGGTGATTAGTCACCACTACCTCCTACCCCACTAGACTGTATCAAGGTGATTTGTCACCACTACTTCCTACCCCACTAGACTGTATCAAGGTGATTAGTCACCACTACTTCCTACCCCACTAGACTGTATCAAGGTGATTAGTCACCACTACTTCCTACCCCACTAGACTGTATCAAGGTGATTAGTCACCACTACTTCCTACCTCACTAGACTGTATCAAGGTGATTAGTCACCACTACTTCCTACCTCACTAGACTGTATCAAGGTGATTAGTCACCACTACTTCCTACCTCACTAGACTGTATCAAGGTGATTAGTCACCACTACTTCCTACCCCACTAGACTGTATCAAGGTGATTAGTCACCACTACTTCCTACCCCACTAGACTGTATCAAGGTGATTAGTCACCACTACTTCCTACCTCACTAGACTGTATCAAGGTGATTAGTCACCACTACTTCCTACCTCACTAGACTGTATCAAGGTGATTAGTCACCACTACTTCCTACCCCACTAGACTGTATCAAGGTGATTAGTCACCACTACTTCCTACCTCACTAGACTGTATCAAGGTGATTAGTCACCACTACTTCCTACCCCACTAGACTGTATCAAGGTGATTAGTCACCACTACTTCCTACCCTACTAGACTGTATCAAGGTGATTAGTCACCACTACTTCCTACCCCACTAGACTGTATCAAGGTGATTAGTCACCACTACTTCCTACCTCACTAGACTGTATCAAGGTGATTAGTCACCACTACTTCCTACCCCACTAGACTGTATCAAGGTGATTAGTCACCACTACTTCCTACCTCACTAGACTGTATCAAGGTGATTAGTCACCACTACTTCCTACCTCACTAGACTGTATCAAGGTGATTAGTCACCACTACTTCCTACCCCACTAGACTGTATCAAGGTGATTAGTCACCACTACTTCCTACCTCACTAGACTGTATCAAGGTGATTAGTCACCACTACTTCCTACCCCACTAGACTGTATCAAGGTGATTAGTCACCACTACTTCCTACCCCACTAGACTGTATCAAGGTGATTAGTCACCACTACTTCCTACCCCACTAGACTGTATCAAGGTGATTAGTCACCACTACTTCCTACCTCACTAGACTGTATCAAGGTGATCAGTCACCACTATTTCCTACCCCACTAGACTGTATCAAGGTGATTAGTCACCACTACTTCCTACCTCACTAGACTGTATCAAGGTGATTAGTCACCACTACTTCCTACCCCACTAGACTGTATCAAGGTGATTAGTCACCACTACTTCCTACCTCACTAGACTGTATCAAGGTGATTAGTCACCACTACTTCCTACCCCACTAGACTGTATCAAGGTGATTAGTCACCACTACTTCCTACCCCACTAGACTGTATCAAGGTGATTAGTCACCACTACTTCCTACCCCACTAGACTGTATCAAGGTGATTAGTCACCACTACTTCCTACCCCACTAGACTGTATCAAGGTGATTAGTCACCACTACTTCCTACCTCACTAGACTGTATCAAGGTGATTAGTCACCACTACTTCCTACCCCACTAGACTGTATCAAGGTGATTAGTCACCACTACTTCCTACCTCACTAGACTGTATCAAGGTGATTAGTCACCACTACTTCCTACCCCACTAGACTGTATCAAGGTGATTAGTCACCACTACTTCCTACCCCACTAGACTGTATCAAGGTGATTAGTCACCACTACTTCCTACCCCACTAGACTGTATCAAGGTGATTAGTCACCACTACTTCCTACCTCACTAGACTGTATCAAGGTGATCAGTCACCACTATTTCCTACCCCACTAGACTGTATCAAGGTGATTAGTCACCACTACTTCCTACCTCACTAGACTGTATCAAGGTGATTAGTCACCACTACTTCCTACCCCACTAGACTGTATCAAGGTGATTAGTCACCACTACTTCCTACCTCACTAGACTGTATCAAGGTGATTAGTCACCACTACTTCCTACCCCACTAGACTGTATCAAGGTGATTAGTCACCACTACTTCCTACCCCACTAGACTGTATCAAGGTGATTAGTCACCACTACTTCCTACCCCACTAGACTGTATCAAGGTGATTAGTCACCACTACTTCCTACCCCACTAGACTGTATCAAGGTGATTAGTCACCACTACTTCCTACCTCACTAGACTGTATCAAGGTGATTAGTCACCACTACTTCCTACCCCACTAGACTGTATCAAGGTGATTAGTCACCACTACTTCCTACCCCACTAGACTGTATCAAGGTGATTAGTCACCACTACTTCCTACCCCACTAGACTGTATCAAGGTGATTAGTCACCACTACTTCCTACCCCACTAGACTGTATCAAGGTGATTAGTCACCACTACTTCCTACCTCACTAGACTGTATCAAGGTGATTAGTCACCACTACTTCCTACCCCACTAGACTGTATCAAGGTGATTAGTCACCACTACTTCCTACCTCACTAGACTGTATCAAGGTGATTAGTCACCACTACTTCCTACCCCACTAGACTGTATCAAGGTGATTAGTCACCACTACTTCCTACCTCACTAGACTGTATCAAGGTGATTAGTCACCACTACTTCCTACCCCACTAGACTGTATCAAGGTGATTAGTCACCACTACTTCCTACCCCACTAGACTGTATCAAGGTGATTAGTCACCACTACTTCCTACCCCACTAGACTGTATCAAGGTGATTAGTCACCACTACTTCCTACCTCACTAGACTGTATCAAGGTGATTAGTCACCACTACTTCCTCCCCCACTAGACTTATCAAGGTGATTAGTCACCACTACTTCCTCCCCCACTAGACTTATCAAGGTGATTAGTCACCACTACTTCCTCCCTCACTAGACTGTATCAAGGTGATTAGTCACCACTACTTCCTACCTCACTAGACTGTATCAAGGTGATTAGTCACCACTACTTCCTACCCCACTAGACTGTATCAAGGTGATTAGTCACCACTACTTCCTACCCCACTAGACTGTATCAAGGTGATTAGTCACCACTACTTCCTACCTCACTAGACTGTATCAAGGTGATTAGTCACCACTACTTCCTACCTCACTAGACTGTATCAAGGTGATTAGTCACCACTACTTCCTACCCCACTAGACTGTATCAAGGTGATTAGTCACCACTACTTCCTACCTCACTAGACTGTATCAAGGTGATTAGTCACCACTACTTCCTACCCCACTAGACTGTATCAAGGTGATTAGTCACCACTACTTCCTACCCTACTAGACTGTATCAAGGTGATTAGTCACCACTACTTCCTACCCCACTAGACTGTATCAAGGTGATTAGTCACCACTACTACCTACCTCACTAGACTGTATCAAGGTGATTAGTCACCACTACTTCCTACCCCACTAGACTGTATCAAGGTGATTAGTCACCACTACTTCCTACCTCACTAGACTGTATCAAGGTGATTAGTCACCACTACTTCCTACCTCACTAGACTGTATCAAGGTGATTAGTCACCACTACTTCCTACCCCACTAGACTGTATCAAGGTGATTAGTCACCACTACTTCCTACCTCACTAGACTGTATCAAGGTGATTAGTCACCACTACTTCCTACCCCACTAGACTGTATCAAGGTGATTAGTCACCACTACTTCCTACCCCACTAGACTGTATCAAGGTGATTAGTCACCACTACTTCCTACCCCACTAGACTGTATCAAGGTGATTAGTCACCACTACTTCCTACCTCACTAGACTGTATCAAGGTGATCAGTCACCACTATTTCCTACCCCACTAGACTGTATCAAGGTGATTAGTCACCACTACTTCCTACCTCACTAGACTGTATCAAGGTGATTAGTCACCACTACTTCCTACCCCACTAGACTGTATCAAGGTGATTAGTCACCACTACTTCCTACCTCACTAGACTGTATCAAGGTGATTAGTCACCACTACTTCCTACCCCACTAGACTGTATCAAGGTGATTAGTCACCACTACTTCCTACCCCACTAGACTGTATCAAGGTGATTAGTCACCACTACTTCCTACCTCACTAGACTGTATCAAGGTGATTAGTCACCACTACTTCCTACCCCACTAGACTGTATCAAGGTGATTAGTCACCACTACTTCCTACCCCACTAGACTGTATCAAGGTGATTAGTCACCACTACTTCCTACCTCACTAGACTGTATCAAGGTGATTAGTCACCACTACTTCCTACCTCACTAGACTGTATCAAGGTGATTAGTCACCACTACTTCCTACCCCACTAGACTGTATCAAGGTGATTAGTCACCACTACTTCCTACCTCACTAGACTGTATCAAGGTGATTAGTCACCACTACTTCCTACCCCACTAGACTGTATCAAGGTGATTAGTCACCACTACTTCCTACCCTACTAGACTGTATCAAGGTGATTAGTCACCACTACTTCATACCCCACTAGACTGTATCAAGGTGATTAGTCACCACTACTTCCTACCTCACTAGACTGTATCAAGGTGATTAGTTACCACTACTTCCTACCCCACTAGACTGTATCAAGGTGATTAGTCACCACTACTTCCTACCTCACTAGACTGTATCAAGGTGATTAGTCACCACTACTTCCTACCCCACTAGACCGTATCAAGGTGATTAGTCACCACTACTTCCTACCTCACTAGACTGTATCAAGGTGATTAGTCACCACTACTTCCTACCTCACTAGACTGTATCAAGGTGATTAGTCACCACTACTTCCTACCCCACTAGACTGTATCAAGGTGATTAGTCACCACTACTTCCTACCTCACTAGACTGTATCAAGGTGATTAGTCACCACTACTTCCTACCCCACTAGACTGTATCAAGGTGATTAGTCACCACTACTTCCTACCCCACTAGACTGTATCAAGGTGATTAGTCACCACTACTTCCTACCCCACTAGACTGTATCAAGGTGATTAGTCACCACTACTTCCTACCTCACTAGACTGTATCAAGGTGATCAGTCACCACTATTTCCTACCCCACTAGACTGTATCAAGGTGATTAGTCACCACTACTTCCTACCTCACTAGACTGTATCAAGGTGATTAGTCACCACTACTTCCTACCCCACTAGACTGTATCAAGGTGATTAGTCACCACTACTTCCTACCTCACTAGACTGTATCAAGGTGATTAGTCACCACTACTTCCTACCCCACTAGACTGTATCAAGGTGATTAGTCACCACTACTTCCTACCCCACTAGACTGTATCAAGGTGATTAGTCACCACTACTTCCTACCCCACTAGACTGTATCAAGGTGATTAGTCACCACTACTTCCTACCCCACTAGACTGTATCAAGGTGATTAGTCACCACTACTTCCTACCCCACTAGACTGTATCAAGGTGATTAGTCACCACTACTTCCTACCTCACTAGACTGTATCAAGGTGATTAGTCACCACTACTTCCTACCCCACTAGACTGTATCAAGGTGATTAGTCACCACTACTTCCTACCCCACTAGACTGTATCAAGGTGATTAGTCACCACTACTTCCTACCCCACTAGACTGTATCAAGGTGATTAGTCACCACTACTTCCTACCCCACTAGACTGTATCAAGGTGATTAGTCACCACTACTTCCTACCTCACTAGACTGTATCAAGGTGATTAGTCACCACTACTTCCTACCCCACTAGACTGTATCAAGGTGATTAGTCACCACTACTTCCTACCTCACTAGACTGTATCAAGGTGATTAGTCACCACTACTTCCTACCCCACTAGACTGTATCAAGGTGATTAGTCACCACTACTTCCTACCCCACTAGACTGTATCAAGGTGATTAGTCACCACTACTTCCTACCTCACTAGACTGTATCAAGGTGATTAGTCACCACTACTTCCTACCCCACTAGACTGTATCAAGGTGATTAGTCACCACTACTTCCTACCCCACTAGACTGTATCAAGGTGATTAGTCACCACTACTTCCTACCCCACTAGACTGTATCAAGGTGATTAGTCACCACTACTTCCTACCTCACTAGACTGTATCAAGGTGATTAGTCACCACTACTTCCTCCCCCACTAGACTTATCAAGGTGATTAGTCACCACTACTTCCTCCCCCACTAGACTTATCAAGGTGATTAGTCACCACTACTTCCTCCCTCACTAGACTGTATCAAGGTGATTAGTCACCACTACTTCCTACCTCACTAGACTGTATCAAGGTGATTAGTCACCACTACTTCCTACCCCACTAGACTGTATCAAGGTGATTAGTCACCACTACTTCCTACCCCACTAGACTGTATCAAGGTGATTAGTCACCACTACTTCCTACCTCACTAGACTGTATCAAGGTGATTAGTCACCACTACTTCCTACCTCACTAGACTGTATCAAGGTGATTAGTCACCACTACTTCCTACCCCACTAGACTGTATCAAGGTGATTAGTCACCACTACTTCCTACCCTACTAGACTGTATCAAGGTGATTAGTCACCACTACTTCCTACCCCACTAGACTGTATCAAGGTGATTAGTCACCACTACTACCTACCTCACTAGACTGTATCAAGGTGATTAGTCACCACTACTTCCTACCCCACTAGACTGTATCAAGGTGATTAGTCACCACTACTTCCTACCTCACTAGACTGTATCAAGGTGATTAGTCACCACTACTTCCTACCTCACTAGACTGTATCAAGGTGATTAGTCACCACTACTTCATACCCCACTAGACTGTATCAAGGTGATTAGTCACCACTACTTCCTACCTCACTAGACTGTATCAAGGTGATTAGTCACCACTACTTCCTACCCCACTAGACTGTATCAAGGTGATTAGTCACCACTACTTCCTACCCCACTAGACTGTATCAAGGTGATTAGTCACCACTACTTCCTACCCCACTAGACTGTATCAAGGTGATTAGTCACCACTACTTCCTACCTCACTAGACTGTATCAAGGTGATCAGTCACCACTATTTCCTACCCCACTAGACTGTATCAAGGTGATTAGTCACCACTACTTCCTACCTCACTAGACTGTATCAAGGTGATTAGTCACCACTACTTCCTACCCCACTAGACTGTATCAAGGTGATTAGTCACCACTACTTCCTACCTCACTAGACTGTATCAAGGTGATTAGTCACCACTACTTCCTACCCCACTAGACTGTATCAAGGTGATTAGTCACCACTACTTCCTACCCCACTAGACTGTATCAAGGTGATTAGTCACCACTACTTCCTACCTCACTAGACTGTATCAAGGTGATTAGTCACCACTACTTCCTACCCCACTAGACTGTATCAAGGTGATTAGTCACCACTACTTCCTACCCCACTAGACTGTATCAAGGTGATTAGTCACCACTACTTCCTACCTCACTAGACTGTATCAAGGTGATTAGTCACCACTACTTCCTACCTCACTAGACTGTATCAAGGTGATTAGTCACCACTACTTCCTACCCCACTAGACTGTATCAAGGTGATTAGTCACCACTACTTCCTACCTCACTAGACTGTATCAAGGTGATTAGTCACCACTACTTCCTACCCCACTAGACTGTATCAAGGTGATTAGTCACCACTACTTCCTACCCTACTAGACTGTATCAAGGTGATTAGTCACCACTACTTCCTACCCCACTAGACTGTATCAAGGTGATTAGTCACCACTACTTCCTACCTCACTAGACTGTATCAAGGTGATTAGTTACCACTACTTCCTACCCCACTAGACTGTATCAAGGTGATTAGTCACCACTACTTCCTACCTCACTAGACTGTATCAAGGTGATTAGTCACCACTACTTCCTACCCCACTAGACCGTATCAAGGTGATTAGTCACCACTACTTCCTACCTCACTAGACTGTATCAAGGTGATTAGTCACCACTACTTCCTACCTCACTAGACTGTATCAAGGTGATTAGTCACCACTACTTCCTACCCCACTAGACTGTATCAAGGTGATTAGTCACCACTACTTCCTACCTCACTAGACTGTATCAAGGTGATTAGTCACCACTACTTCCTACCCCACTAGACTGTATCAAGGTGATTAGTCACCACTACTTCCTACCCCACTAGACTGTATCAAGGTGATTAGTCACCACTACTTCCTACCCCACTAGACTGTATCAAGGTGATTAGTCACCACTACTTCCTACCTCACTAGACTGTATCAAGGTGATCAGTCACCACTATTTCCTACCCCACTAGACTGTATCAAGGTGATTAGTCACCACTACTTCCTACCTCACTAGACTGTATCAAGGTGATTAGTCACCACTACTTCCTACCCCACTAGACTGTATCAAGGTGATTAGTCACCACTACTTCCTACCTCACTAGACTGTATCAAGGTGATTAGTCACCACTACTTCCTACCCCACTAGACTGTATCAAGGTGATTAGTCACCACTACTTCCTACCCCACTAGACTGTATCAAGGTGATTAGTCACCACTACTTCCTACCTCACTAGACTGTATCAAGGTGATTAGTCACTACTACTTCCTCCCCCACTAGACTTATCAAGGTGATTAGTCACCACTACTTCCTCCCCCACTAGACTTATCAAGGTGATTAGTCACCACTACTTCCTCCCTCACTAGACTGTATCAAGGTGATTAGTCACCACTACTTCCTACCTCACTAGACTGTATCAAGGTGATTAGTCACCACTACTTCCTACCTCACTAGACTGTATCAAGGTGATTAGTCACCACTACTTCCTACCCCACTAGACTGTATCAAGGTGATTAGTCACCACTACTTCTGCAATATTGAAAATCCAATAACACGATTTAGGAGAAATAGGGAATTTTATATTAAACATGCAAAAATGGCAATATATTTAGCTGCAATTGTATTCACATAGGTGATTCGTTTTGGAAAAACAAGTGAATTTGTTTGCTTTTGCACCATCTAATACAATCAATATTCTATTTTGTATTGTATATTATATCAGTAGCAAGATTGTCCTCATCTTCTTTTGGTTGTAGTTCATCAGTTTCATATCTCGTTTTTTTGTTAAAGAAAGTTTCAATCCCTCCAGGTTTTGTTGTTGTTCTTGGTAACGTCATTGAGGGAGTTGTATTACGCTGGCCCGGGTTGAACCGGGCAATGGCCCGTCACGTCATCAGGTGAAAGACCACCTTCAAGATTGTTTTGATCACGCAGACTGGGAAATGTTCCGGGTCGGCCTCTTCGACGTCTGACTCAGTGGGGTGGGTTCATCAGGAAGTTAATAGAGGATGTTGTTCTCACTGTGATTTTTACAACTTATCCAACTCCATAATTAACGCCCATGATTTTCGAATGAGATGTTCGATGAGCAGGTGTCCACACACTTTTGGTCATGTAGTGTAGGTTTATTCCGAAAAACCGTTTTTTTTCTTCAAATCAATTTAAGGGGCTTTATTGGCATGGAAACATATGTTTACATGTGTTCATATCCTGTGTTTTGGCTCATTTGTTAGCCTATATTTAGCTTTATCTTTAAAGATATTTAAACCGGATATTGATCGTTCTTCCTTCTCTCCTTTTCCTCTCTCTCTCTCTCTCTCTCCCCTCTCTCCCCTTCTCTCTCCTGTTCCTCTCTCTCTCCCCTTCTCTCTCCTTTTCCTCTCTCTTTCTCTCCTCTTCTCTCTCCTCTCCTTTCCCCCCCCCCCCCCTCTCTCTTCTCTTTCTCTCTCTCTCCTCTCTTCTCTCTCTCTCTCTCTTCTCTTTCTCTCTCCTCTCTCTCTCTCTCTCTCTCTCCCCTTCTCTCTCCTGTTCCTCTCTCTCTCTCTCTCCCCCCTCTCCCTTTCTCTCCCCTTCTCTCTCCTTTTCCTCTCTCTCTCCTCTCTCTCTCTCCCCCCCTCTCTCTCTCTCTTCTCTTTCTTTCTCTCTCTCTCCTCTCTTCTCTTTCTCTCTCTCCTCTCTCTCTCTCTCCCCCCTCTTCTCTCTCTCTCTCCCCTCTCTCTCCTAGATTTGTAAAGAAGAAAGATGAGAAGGTAAAGAAAGCAGAAGCCAAGGCCGCGCTACAGAGACAGAAGTCCGAGGTTCTGAGTGAAGAGGAGCTGGAGAGGATGAAGGAGGAGAGAGAGAGGTGAGATGGTTTTACATCTGTAACTGAACGGAACGTTCTTGTAACATCTGATTTATACAACCTAAAATAAACGTTGTAGAATCATCGGCACCACTGGTCATCTTTTGTGATGTCACCACAAGGTTCCCACAACCTAATGAAGCATTCTGGGAACCTTTTTGAAGAACATACAACATGTTTGCTGGGAACGTTCTTGCGACGTTAGGTAAATGTTTTATACAAACGTATAATCAGCAGAATTACCTGTACAGTTTTTTTTGTTTCATGAGGACATTTAAACGCAACCTTACAAATGTTCAGGGAACTTGTGCAGAACCAGTTTTGGTTTGCTGGGAAAACATTGTGTTACTACCATTACCTGTAAACTGAATGCTAACTGTTGGGTTAGTACAGGGTGGTGGTGTCACGTTCTGCTTCCCCGGTAGGCGTTCATATCTCTCCAATACCTCCTCCCAAGTCCAGTCTATTCTCTCCTCAACCTCCTCTATAGACCAGGATGCCATCTCCTCCCGAGCTGCTTGGTCCAGTTGAGGTGGGATCTTCTGTCACGTTCGTCATAAGGATCGGACCAAGACGCAGCGTGCGTAGAGTTCCACCTATTTTAATAAATAGAAACTCACCAAACAAAACAAACAACTAAACGTGACGTTCTGGACTACTCACAGGCAGCTACACAAAAACAAGATCCCACAAAGCACAAAGGGGAAAATGGCTGCCTAAATATGATCCCCAATCAGAGACAACGATAAACAGCTACCTCTGATTGGGAACCGTAACAGGCCAACATCGACATATAAAACACCTAGATGACCCACCCTAAATCACACCCCGACCTAACCAACATAGAGAATAAAAGCTCTCTATTATTACAGGATGGTGGTTATTATGTATTACAGGTGGTGGTTATTATCACTCGAATCCAAGATGGCGTAGCAGTCGGACATGTGTTTGTCTTGTCCCATATTGTCCCATGTTGTCCCATATTGTCCCATGTAAATAGTTGGTCTCATTGTTTTTTTTCGTATATATTTTTTATATTTTAATCTAATTTTCCACCTACGATCTAAATATACTTTCCTGCCACCCGCCTCATCCATCGTGGTACGGATCTTTATTTTATATAACTTATAACTGGAACCTCCATCAGAAGCTGGCTAGCTAACTAGCTAGTAGTCACTGTTAGCCACGGCTAGCGGTCTTCACCTTTAGCTCGGTCACAAGCCACCTTTACCTCGGGTTAATACCTGCCAGTCTGCACAGCGTGATATCGGACTGCTTTTCTCCACCACATCACCGGATTCCAGCCGCAAGCTCTGGGCCATTACACCGGATCATCACAGCTATCTAGTTGTAAACGAGTGGCTACTGCTGGCTAACGCCTCTGTCCTGAAGCAAGCACCAGTTAGCCTTGAGCTAGGCTCTAGCTAGGCCCATCTTCCGGCTAGCCGAAGAGGTAATCCCGCAAATTCTTGGGCTACAATACCTATTTTGCCAATTTGCCTGGTCCCTTTATTGCCGACACGAAGCCATGTCTTGGGTCTTCGGGTGACAACGCAACGGAAAAGACTAGTCTGCCGACGTAATCGTCCGATGTGGTTTCAACAGGCTTTTCCGTTGCGTTGTGACACGAAGACCCATCTGCTTTCCCCGGCCCGCTAGCTTTCTGAACGCCGTGCCTCCCGCTCGCCTAGCATAGTAGCAACTACAGAACGGCACCCGGACTTACATATTGACTCCTCAGATACCCTAAAATGTAATGAACCTATAATATTTAATACCGTAACACCCTGTATATAGCCTCCACATTGACTCTGTACCGTAACACCCTGTATATAGCCTCCACATTGACTCTGTACCGTAACACCCTGTATATAGCCTCCACATTGACTCTGTACCATAACACCCTGTATATAGCCTCCACATTGACTCTGTACCATAACACCCTGTATATAGCCTCCACATTGACTCTGTACCATAACACCCTGTATATAGCCTCCACATTGACTCTGTACCATAACACCCTGTATATAGCCTCCATATTGACTCTGTACCGGTACCCCCTGTATATAACCTCCACATTGACTCTGTACCAGTACCCCCCTGTATATAGACTCCACATTGACTCTGTACCGGTACCCCCTGTATATAACCTCCACATTGACTCTGTACCGTAACACCCTGTATATAGCCTCCACATTGACTCTGTACCGTAACACCCTGTATATAGCCTCCACATTGACTCTGTACCGGTACCCCCTGTATATAGTCTCCACATTGACTCTGTACCGTAACACCCTGTATATAGCCTCCACATTGACTCTGTACCGTAACACCCTGTATATAGCCTCCACATTGTTATTTTACTGTTGCTCTTTAATTATTTGTTCCTTTTATTTCTTATTCTTATTTTATTGTTTTTAACTGAATTGTTGGTTAAGGGGCTCGTAAGTCAGCATTTCACCTGTTGTATTCAGCGCATTTGATAAATACAATTTGATTTGATTTGATATAGACAGGGGAGTTGAGCTAGCTGTCTCGTTGGTGTCCCAAATTACATTTACATTTACATTTAAGTCATTTAGCAGACGCTCTTATCCAGAGCGACTTACAAGTTGGAACCATATTCACTATTTAGCGCACTACTTTCGACCAAGGTCAGTACACTATATAGGATTAATTAAGGTAGTCATGTGGGACACGTTCTCTGTCTGGCTCACTAGGGATTCAACAAGAGAGGCAACTGATGCTGTGATATGACAGTTTAATTTACAACCAGTCTGCCTCTAATATAATTCCTTCAGGAAAGGAGGACGTTCACAAGCCAACTAACTACGGATGACGTTTTGTTGAGTCATTCTGTCAACTTAACTTTGTTATTATGTAATTGAGATGATATATGTATTATTGTGTGTGTACATAGTGTCCCAGAGGTCTGTACAGGTGTGTACTGTAGGTAACCCCTCCTGTTGATCCAGATCTGTCCCAGAGGTCTGTACAGGTGTGTACTGTAGGTAACCCCTCCTGTTGATCCAGATCTGTCCCAGAGGTCTGTACAGGTGTGTACTGTAGGTAACCCCTCCTGTTGATCTGTCCCAGAGGTTAGTACAGGTGTGTACTGTAGGTAACCCCTCCTGTTGATCCAGATCTGTCCCAGAGGTTAGTACAGGTGTGTACTGTAGGTAACCCCTCCTGTTGATCCAGATCTGTCCCAGAGGTCTGTACAGGTGTGTACTGTAGGTAACCCCTCCTGTTGATCTGTCCCAGAGGTCTGTACAGGTGTGTACTGTAGGTAACCCCTCCTGTTGATCCAGATCTGTCCCAGAGGTCTGTACAGGTGTGTACTGTAGGTAACCCCTCCTGTTGATCTGTTCCAGGATCGAGGCGAAGCACGCAGAGCTGAGGGAGCGTCAGGCCAGAGATAAAGGACCTGATGTCGAGGATGATTACATGGACCCCAACTACGCACGCATCAACAACTTCAGAGACAACTCCAACCCCCGTCAGTCCTCTTACAGCAGAACCCGCACCCCGTCGCCCCAACGCCTCGGCCCAGGCCCCTCCCACGGCAACGAGCCATCCAATAAGGACCCCCTGGACGGGCTGTATGCCAAGGTCAACAAGCAGAGACAGGCCCCGCCCATGGCCGACAGGTGAGACAGGAACCCTCCTGCTGTGGTATATTTGACATACTCAACATTTCCTCTTAGCCTGGATGCCAATCTGTTTCTGTTCTTTTGCCAAAACAGACCGGCACCCAGGCTACTTTCCTCCAGTCTCTTGACAGACTGATAATCTAACCTAAGCAGCTAGCTAGGCATGCAACAGTTGGTCACAAAATTACATGATAATGCAAGGATGTAGGATGACCCTGAGACTGATACAGGGATATAGGATGACCCTGAGACTGATACAGGGATATAGGATGACCCTGAGACTGATACAGGGATATAGGATGACCCTGAGACTGATACAGGGATATAGGATGACCCTGAGACTGATACAGGGATATAGGATGACCCTGAGACTGATACAGGGATATAGGATGACCCTGAGACTGATACAGGGATATAGGATGACCCTGAGACTGATACAGGGATATAGGATGACCCTGAGACTGATACAGGGATATAGGATGACCCTGAGACTGATACAGGGATATAGGATGACCCTGAGACTGATACAGGGATATAGGATGACCCTGAGACTGATACAGGGATGTAGGATGACCCTGAGACTGATACAGGGATATAGGATGACCCTGAGACTGATACAGGGATATAGGATGACCCTGAGACTGATACAGAGATATAGGATGACCCTGAGACTGATACAGGGATATAGGATGACCCTGAGACTGATACAGAGATATAGGATGACCCTGAGACTGATACAGGGATATAGGATGACCCTGAGACTGATACAGGGATATAGGATGACCCTGAGACTGATACAGAGATATAGGATGACCCTGAGACTGATACAGGGATATAGGATGACCCTGAGACTGATACAGAGATATAGGATGACCCTGAGACTGATACAGGGATATAGGATGACCCTGAGACTGATACAGGGATATAGGATGACCCTGAGACTGATACAGGGATATAGGATGACCCTGAGACTGATACAGGGATATAGGATGACCCTGAGACTGATACAGGGATGTAGGATGACCCTGAGACTGATACAGGGATATAGGATGACCCTGAGACTGATACAGGGATATAGGATGACCCTGAGACTGATACAGAGATATAGGATGACCCTGAGACTGATACAGAGATATAGGATGACCCTGAGACTGATACAGGGATATAGGATGACCCTGAGACTGATACAGAGATATAGGATGACCCTGAGACTGATACAGGGATATAGGATGACCCTGAGACTGATACAGAGATATAGGATGACCCTGAGACTGATACAGGGATATAGGATGACCCTGAGACTGATACAGGGATATAGGATGACCCTGAGACTGATACTGGGATATAGGATGACCCTGAGACTGATACAGGGATATAGGATGACCCTGAGACTGATACAGAGATATAGGATGACCCTGAGACTGATACAGGGATATAGGATGACCCTGAGACTGATACAGAGATATAGGATGACCCTGAGACTGATACAGGGATCTAGGATGACCCTGAGACTGATACAGGGATATAGGATGACCCTGAGACTGATACAGGGATATAGGATGACCCTGAGACTGATACAGGGATATAGGATGACCCTGAGACTGATACAGGGATATAGGATGACCCTGAGACTGATACAGGGATGTAGGATGACCCTGAGACTGATACAGGGATATAGGATGACCCTGAGACTGATACAGGGATATAGGATGACCCTGAGACTGATACAGAGATATAGGATGACCCTGAGACTGATACAGGGATATAGGATGACCCTGAGACTGATACAGGGATATAGGATGACCCTGAGACTGATACAGGGATATAGGATGACCCTGAGACTGATACAGGGATATAGGATGACCCTGAGACTGATACAGGGATGTAGGATGACCCTGAGACTGATACAGGGATATAGGATGACCCTGAGACTGATACAGGGATATAGGATGACCCTGAGACTGATACAGGGATCTAGGATGACCCTGAGACTGATACAGGGATGTAGGATGACCCTGAGACTGATACAGGGATATAGGATGACCCTGAGACTGATACAGGGATCTAGGATGACCCTGAGACTGATACAGGGATATAGGATGACCCTGAGACTGATACAGGGATGTAGGATGACCCTGAGACTGATACAGGGATATAGGATGACCCTGAGACTGATACAGGGATATAGGATGACCCTGAGACTGATACAGGGATATAGGATGACCCTGAGACTGATACAGAGATATAGGATGACCCTGAGACTGATACAGGGATATAGGATGACCCTGAGACTGATACAGAGATATAGGATGACCCTGAGACTGATACAGAGATATAGGATGACCCTGAGACTGATACAGAGATATAGGATGACCCTGAGACTGATACAGAGATATAGGATGACCCTGAGACTGATACAGAGATATAGGATGACCCTGAGACTGATACAGGGATATAGGATGACCCTGAGACTGATACAGAGATATAGGATGACCCTGAGACTGATACAGGGATGTAGGATGACCCTGAGACTGATACAGGGATATAGGATGACCCTGAGACTGATACAGAGATATAGGATGACCCTGAGACTGATACAGAGATATAGGATGACCCTGAGACTGATACAGGGATATAGGATGACCCTGAGACTGATACAGGGATATAGGATGACCCTGAGACTGATACAGGGATATAGGATGACCCTGAGACTGATACAGGGATATAGGATGACCCTGAGACTGATACAGGGATATAGGATGACCCTGAGACTGATACAGGGATATAGGATGACCCTGAGACTGATACAGGGATATAGGATGACCCTGAGACTGATACAGGGATATAGGATGACCCTGAGACTGATACAGGGATGTAGGATGACCCTGAGACTGATACAGGGATGTAGGATGACCCTGAGACTGATACAGGGATATAGGATGACCCTGAGACTGATACAGGGATATAGGATGACCCTGAGACTGATACAGGGATGTAGGATGACCCTGAGACTGATACAGGGATGTAGGATGACCCTGAGACTGATACAGGGATGTAGGATGACCCTGAGACTGATACAGGGATATAGGATGACCCTGAGACTGATACAGGGATGTAGGATGACCCTGAGACTGATACAGATATATAGGATGACCCTGAGACTGATACAGGGATATAGGATGACCCTGAGACTAATCTTCCCTTAATACTACAGTAGTTATATCCTGTCTCCACATTCATTGTCCTGCATCCCATCCTCCCGCTGTGTGTGTGTGTGTGTGTGTGTGTGTGTGTGTGTGTGTGTGTGTGTGTGTGTGTGTGTGTGTGTGTGTGTGTGTGTGTGTGTGTGTGTGTGTGTGTGTGTGTGTGTGTGTGTGTGTGTGTGTGTGTTCACAGCTACATTAAGGTTTTCTGATAACGTTTTATTCCATTTAACAGAAAATAATATCTCCTGAAGTAAGAAGTATGAAAATAATTAAACCGAGAGATGGGGAGAGAGAGAGAGGAGGAAAGGGAGAGAGAGAGAGAGAGGGTGGGAGAGGGAGAGATAGAGAGGGAGGGATAGGGAGAGAGAGAGGAGGAAAGGGAGAGAGAGAGAGAGAGAGGGTGGGAGAGGGAGAGAGGGAGAGGGAGAGCGAGAGGGTGGGAGAGGGAGAGAGAGAGAGAGGGTGGGAGAGAGAGAGGGGGAGGGAGAGAGACAGGGAGAGAGAGAGAGAGAGAGAGGGTGGGAGAGGGAGAGAGAGAGGGTGGGAGAGGGAGAGAGAGGGTGGGAGAGAGAGAGGGAGGGAGAGAGAGAGGGTGGGAGAGGGAGAGAGAGAGGGTGAGAGAGGGAGAGGGGGAGGGAGGGAGAGAGAGAGAGGGGGAAAGGGAGAGGGAGGGAAGTCTAATTGTCTTTCTACATTACAGGCCCCCACTTAATGACTTTTCACCGCTCGTTTTAAATCAGCTACACCCACCCTATCCAACCTCCATGCAGAACCTCTCCTCCCAGCAACATGGCTCATATTTTAGACTAGTTTATTAGTCACATGGGCACAGGGTTCAGTGAAGTTCTTCAGCTCCAACAGGCCACTAACTTCCCTGCTGATCCAGAATAGAGATGCTCATACCAAAGGGCAATGGACATCTGTAGCTAGCTACCTCTGAAAGGGATACTTCAGATGTCTCACGCTGGGACTCATTATCAGAAAGGGAATACTGTGATGAATACCTGTGGTCTTAACCAATCATCAATCATTGATCAATGGTCTTGTCCCCTACTCCCCTCTGTCCATGTCCCCTAGTCCCCTCTGTTCATGTCCCCTACTCCCCTCTGTCCATGTCCCCTAGTCCCCTCTGTTCATGTCCCCTACTCCCCTCTGTCCATGTCCCCTACTCCCCTCTGTTCATGTCCCCTACTCCCCTCTGTTCATGTCCCCTACTCCCCTCTGTCCATGTCCCCTACTCCCCACTGTTCATGTCCCCTACTCCCCTCTGTTCATGTCCCCTAGTCCCCTCTGTTCATGTCCCCTACTCCCCACTGTTCATGTCCCCTACTCCCCTCTGTTCATGTCCCCTAGTCCCCTCTGTTCATGTCCCCTACTCCCCACTGTCCATGTCACCTAGTCCCCTCTGTCCATGTCCCCTACTCCCCACTGTTCATGTCCCCTACTCCCCTCTGTTCATGTCCCCTACTCCCCACTGTTCATGTCCCCTACTCCTCACTGTTCATGTCCCCTACTCCCCACTGTCCATGTCCCCTAGTCCCCTCTGTCCATGTCCCCTACTCCTCACTGTTCATGTCCCCTACTCCCCTCTGTTCATGTCCCCTACTCCCCACTGTTCATGTCCCCTACTCCTCACTGTTCATGTCCCCTACTCCCCTCTGTTCATGTCCCCTACTCCCCACTGTGCATGTCCCCTACTCCCCACTGTTCATGTCCCCTAGTCCTCTTTGTTCATGTCCCCTACTCCCCACTGTTCATGTCCCCTACTCCCCTCTGTTCATGTCCCCTAGTCCCCTCTGTTCATGTCCCCTACTCCCCTCTGTTCATGTCCCCTACTCCCCTCTGTTCATGTCCCCTACTCCCCTCTGTTCATGTCCCCTACTCCCCTCTGTTCATGTCCCCTACTCCCCACTGTCCATGTCCCCTACTCCCCACTGTTCATGTCCCCTACTCCCCTCTGTTCATGTCCCCTACTCCTCACTGTTCATGTCCCCTACTCCCCACTGTTCATGTCCCCTACTCCCCACTGTTCATGTCCCCTACTCCCCACTGTTCATGTCCCCTACTCCTCACTGTTCATGTCCCCTACTCCCCACTGTTCATGTCCCCTACACCCCACTGTTCATGTCCCCTACTCCCCTCTGTTCATGTCCCCTAGTCCCCTCTGTTCATGTCCCCTACTCCCCACTGTGCATGTCCCCTACTCCCCACTGTTCATGTCCCCTAGTCCTCTTTGTTCATGTCCCCTACTCCCCACTGTTCATGTCCCCTACTCCCCTCTGTTCATGTCCCCTACTCCCCTCTGTTCATGTCCCCTACTCCCCTCTGTTCATGTCCCCTACTCCCCACTGTTCATGTCCCCTACTCCCCTCTGTTCATGTCCCCTACTCCCCACTGTTCATGTCCCCTACTCCCCTCTGTTCATGTCCCCTACTCCCCACTGTTCATGTCCCCTACTCCCCACTGTGCATGTCCCCTACTCCCCACTGTTCATGTCCCCTAGTCCTCTTTGTTCATGTCCCCTACTCCCCACTGTTCATGTCCCCTACTCCCCTCTGTTCATGTCCCCTACTCCCCACTGTTCATGTCCCCTACTCCCCACTGTTCATGTCCCCTACTCCTCACTGTTCATGTCCCCTACTCCCCACTGTTCATGTCCCCTACACCCCACTGTTCATGTCCCCTACTCCCCTCTGTTCATGTCCCCTAGTCCCCTCTGTTCATGTCCCCTACTCCCCACTGTGCATGTCCCCTACTCCCCACTGTTCATGTCCCCTAGTCCTCTTTGTTCATGTCCCCTAGTCCCCTCTGTTCATGTCCCCTACTCCCCACTGTGCATGTCCCCTACTCCCCACTGTTCATGTCCCCTAGTCCTCTTTGTTCATGTCCCCTACTCCCCTCTGTTCATGTCCCCTACTCCCCTCTGTTCATGTCCCCTACTCCCCACTGTTCATGTCCCCTACTCCCCTCTGTTCATGTCCCCTACTCCCCACTGTTCATGTCCCCTACTCCCCTCTGTTCATGTCCCCTTCTCCCCTCTGTTCATGTCCCCTACTCCCCACTGTTCATGTCCCCTACTCCCCACTGTTCATGTCCCCTACTCCCCACTGTTCATGTCCCCTACTCCTCACTGTTCATGTCCCCTACTCCCCACTGTTCATGTCCCCTACACCCCACTGTTCATGTCCCCTACTCCCCTCTGTTCATGTCCCCTAGTCCCCTCTGTTCATGTCCCCTACTCCCCACTGTTCATGTCCCCTAGTCCCCACTGTCCATGTCCCCTAGTCCCCTCTGTTCATGTCCCCTACTCCCCACTGTTCATGTACCCTACTCCCCTCTGTTCATGTCCCCTACTCCCCTCTGTTCATGTCCCCTACTCCCCTCTGTTCATGTCCCCTACTCCCCACTGTTCATGTCCCCTAGTCCCCTCTGTTCATGTCCCCTACTCCCCACTGTTCATGTCCCCTAGTCCCCACTGTTCATGTCCCCTAGTCCCCTCTGTTCATGTCCCCTAGTCCCCTCTGTCCATGTCCCCTACTCCCCTCTGTTCATGTCCCCTTGTCCCCTCTGTTCATGTCCCCTAGTCCCCTCTGTCCATGTCCCCTACTCCCCTCTGTCCATGTCCCCTACTCCCCACTGTTCATGTCCCCTACTCCCCACTGTCCATGTCCCCTACTCCCCTCTGTTCATGTCCCCTACTCCCCACTGTTCATGTCCCCTACTCCCCACTGTTCATGTCCCCTACTCCCCACTGTTCATGTCCCCTACTCCCCACTGTTCATGTCCCCTACTCCCCACTGTTCATGTCCCCTACTCCCCACTGTTCATGTCCCCTACTCCCCACTGTTCATGTCCCCTACTCCCCTCTGTTTATGTCCCCTACTCCCCTCTGTTCATGTCCCCTACTCCCCTCTGTTCATGTCCCCTACTCCCCTCTGTTCATGTCCCCTACTCCCCACTGTTCATGTCCCCTAGTCCCCTCTGTCCATGTCCCCTACTCCCCACTGTTCATGTCCCCTACTCCCCTCTGTTCATGTCCCCTACTCCCCACTGTTCATGTCCCCTAGTCCTCTTTGTTCATGTCCCCTACTCCCCTCTGTTCATGTCCCCTACTCCCCTCTGTTCATGTCCCCTACTCCCCTCTGTTCATGTCCCCTACTCCCCACTGTTCATGTCCCCTAGTCCTCTTTGTTCATGTCCCCTACTCCCCACTGTTCATGTCCCCTAGTCCCCTTTGTTCATGTCCCCTAGCCCTCTTTGTTCATGTCCCCTAGTCCTCTTTGTTCATGTCCCCTAGTCCTCTTTGTTCATGTCCCCTAGTCCTCTTTGTTCATGTCCCCTACTCCTCTTTGTTCATGTCCCCTACTCCCCTCTGTTCATGTCCCCTAGTCCTCACTGTTCATGTCCCCTAGTCCTCTTTGTTCATGTCCCCTAGTCATCTTTGTTCATGTCCCCTAGTCCTCTTTGTTCATGTCCCCTAGTCATTTTTGTTCATGTCCCCTACTCCTCTTTGTTCATGTCCCCTACTCCCCTCTGTTCATGTCCCCTACTCCCCACTGTTCATGTCCCCTACTCCCCACTGTTCATGTCCCCTACTCCTCACTGTTCATGTCCCCTACTCCCCACTGTTCATGTCCCCTACTCCCCACTGTTCATGTCCCCTACTCCCCACTGTTCATGTCCCCTAGTCCTCTTTGTTCATGTCCCCTACTCCCCACTGTTCATGTCCCCTAGTCCCCTTTGTTCATGTCCCCTAGCCCTCTTTGTTCATGTCCCCTAGCCCTCTTTGTTCATGTCCCCTAGTCCTCTTTGTTCATGTCCCCTAGTCCTCTTTGTTCATGTCCCCTAGTCCTCTTTGTTCATGTCCCCTAGTCCTCTTTGTTCATGTCCCCTAGTCATCTTTGTTCATGTCCCCTACTCCCCTCTGTTCATGTCCCCTACTCCCCGCTGTTCATGTCCCCTACTCCCCACTGTTCATGTCCCCTACTCCTCACTGTTCATGTCCCCTACTCCCCTCTGTTCATGTCCCCTACTCCCCTCTGTTCATGTCCCCTACTCCCCACTGTTCATGTCCCCTAGTCCCCTTTGTTCATGTCCCCTAGCCCTCTTTGTTCATGTCCCCTAGCCCTCTTTGTTCATGTCCCCTAGTCCTCTTTGTTCATGTCCCCTAGTCCTCTTTGTTCATGTCCCCTAGTCCTCTTTGTTCATGTCCCCTAGTCCTCTTTGTTCATGTCCCCTAGTCCTCTTTGTTCATGTCCCCTAGTCATCTTTGTTCATGTCCCCTACTCCCCTCTGTTCATGTCCCCTACTCCCCGCTGTTCATGTCCCCTACTCCCCACTGTTCATGTCCCCTACTCCTCACTGTTCATGTCCCCTACTCCCCTCTGTTCATGTCCCCTACTCCCCTCTGTTCATGTCCCCTACTCCCCACTGTTCATGTCCCCTAGTCCTCACTGTTCATGTCCCCTACTCCCCACTGTTCATGTCCCCTACTCCTCACTGTTCATGTCCCCTACTCCCCTCTGTTCATGTCCCCTACTCCCCTCTGTTCATGTCCCCTACTCCCCTCTGTTCATGTCCCCTACTCCCCACTGTTCATGTCCCCTAGTCCTCACTGTCCCCTCTCTCACATTTCCTCTCCTCGCTGCTCTACAAACCAGTGGTGTTGCCATCCTCCAAATCATTCTAGAAATCAATAGATGGTGGAGGTTGTTTAGTGTTGGTTGGGTGAGCAGAGCAGAGAGCTGAGCACTGGAGTGGGTTTCTACTGTTAATGAATCAACCATTCTGCCAGCTTAATGAGTGCTGCTACGCCAGGCAGAGTTAGGGGGAGGGAGCTAGGCAGGGAGAGAGGGAGGGTGGGGGAGAGGGAGGGAGGGAGGGTGGGGGAGAGGGAGGGAGGGAGGGTGGGGGAGAGGGTGGGAGGCAGGGAGGGAGTTAGGCAGGGAGGGAGGGTGGGGGAGAGGGAGGCAGGGAGGGAGGGAGAGAGAGGCAGGGAGGGAGGGTGGGGGAGAGGGAGGGAGGCAGGGAGGGAGGGTGGGGGAGAGGGAGGGAGGGGGAGAGGGAGGGAGGGAGCTAGGCAGGGAGGGAGGGTGGGGGAGAGGGTGGGAGGGAGGGAGTTAGGCAGGGAGGGAGGGTGGGGGAGAGGGAGGGAGGCAGGGAGGGAGGGAGAGAGAGAGACAGGGAGGGAGGGTGGGGGAGAGGGAGGGAGGGTGGGTGGGGGAGAGGGAGGGAGGGAGCTAGGCAGGGAGGGAGGGTGGGGGAGAGGGAGGGAGGGAGCTAGGCAGGGAGGGAGGGTGGGGGAGAGGGAGGGAGGCAGGGAGGGAGGGAGGGTGGGGGAGAGGGAGGTAGGCAGGGAGGGTGGGGGAGAGGGAGCTAGGGAGGGTGGGGGAGAGGGAGGGTGGGGGAGAGGGAGAGGGAGGGAGGCAGGGGGAGAGGGAGGGAGGGAGGGAGGGTGGGGGAGAGGCAGGGAGGGAGGGAGGGTGTGTGGGGGAGAGGGAGGAAGGCGGGGAGGGTGGGGGAGAGGGAGAGGGAGGGAGGGAGGGAGAGAGAGAGAGGGAGGGAGGCAGGGATGGTGGGGGAGAGGGAGAGAGAGAGAGAGGGAGGGGGGCAGGGAGGGATGGAGAGGAGGAGAGGGAGGGCAGGAGGGATGGAGAGGAGGAGAGGGAGGGAGGGAGGGATGTATAAAGGTTTTGGGATGGAGGGAGGGATGGAGAGGGAGGGATGGAGGAGAGAGGAGGAGGGAGGGAGGTATAAAGGTTTTGGGATGGAGGGATGGAGGAGGGAGGGTGGGATGGAGAGGGAGGGATGGAGGAGAGAGGAGGAGGGAGGGAGGTATAAAGGTTTTGGGATGGAGGGAGGGAGGGATGGATGGAGAGGAGGAGAGGGAGGGCAGGAGGGATGGAGGGGAGGAGAGAGGAGGAGGGAGGGAGGTATAAAGGTTTTAGGATGGAGGGAGGGAGGGATGGAGAGGGAGGGATGGAGGGGAGGATAAGAGGTTCCGGAGACTGTGATTCATCCAGGACTCATTTGGAGCAGCGTTAAAGGGGTACTCGGCCCTTCCTTTCAGTGGACTTCCTCCCTTTCAATAGGTTATTTCTCTGTTGTCTCCCCTCCGTTGTCTTTCATTCTCCGTTCGTTCTTTAGGATTTACGCCTCTCATATCTGCTCAGTCAATCCTCATTGAAAATACAGTGCACATACTGTAAAGGACATGTGAGAGCACACACACACACACACACACACACACACACACACACACACACACACACACACACACACACACACACATACTCATACACATACACACTCACACTTGAATCTCTCATTTGGTGGTTAGTTCTCTATAGCTGCATCTTGTAGCTTAGCAACAGGTCTGAGATACATTGTGTTTGTGTGAGTAGGGTTAGGGGTTAAGGGTTAGGGGTTAAGGGTTAGGGGTTAAGGATTAGGGGTCAGAGGTTAAGGGGTCAAGGGTTAGGGGTTCAGAGTTAGGGGTTAAGGATTAAGGACAGTCATTTTCATTTGGAATGGAGATACGTGGAATAGAGAGCCGTGGAATAGAGAGACGTGGAATGGAGAGACGTGGAATAGAGAGACGTGGAATAGAGAGACGTGGAATGGAGATACGTGGAATGGAGAGACGTGGAATAGAGATACGTGGAATAGAGAGCCGTGGAATAGAGAGACGTGGAATAGAGAGACGTGGAATAGAGAGACGTGGAATGGTGAGACGTGGAATGGAGAGACGTGGAATGGAGATACGTGGAATGGAGAGACGTGGAATGGTGAGACGTGGAATGGAGAGACGTGGAATGGAGAGACGAGGAATAGAGAGACGTGGAATGGAGAGACGCGGAATGGAGAGACGCGGAATAGAGAGACGTGTGAATGGAGAGACGTGGACTGGAGAGACGTGGAATAGAGAGACGTGGAATAGAGAGACGTGTGAATGGAGAGACGTGGAATAGAGAGACGTGTGAATAGAGAGACGTGGAATAGAGAGACGTGGAATAGAGAGACGTGGAATAGAGAGACGTGTGAATGGAGAGACGTGGAATAGAGAGACGTGGAATAGAGAGACGTGTGAATGGAGAGACGTGGAATAGAGAGACGTGTGAATGGAGAGACGTGGACTGGAGAGACGTGGAATAGAGAGACGTGTGAATAGAGAGACGTGGAATAGAGAGACGTGGAATGGAGAGACGTGGAATAGAGAGACGTGTGAATAGAGAGACGTGGAATAGAGAGACGTGTGAATGGAGAGACGTGGACTGGAGAGACGTGGAATAGAGAGACGTGGAATAGAGAGACGTGTGAATGGAGAGACGTGGACTGGAGAGACGTGGAATAGAGAGACGTGTGAATAGAGAGATGTGGAATAGAGAGACGTGTGAATGGAGAGACGTGGACTGGAGAGACGTGGAATAGAGAGACGTGTGAATAGAGAGAAGTGGAATAGAGAGACGTGGAATAGAGAGACGTGTGAATGGAGAGACGTGGACTGGAGAGACGTGGAATAGAGAGACGTGTGAATAGAGAGACGTGGAATAGAGAGACGTGTGAATGGAGAGACGTGGACTGGAGAGACGTGGAATAGAGAGACGTGTGAATAGAGAGACGTGGAATAGAGAGACGTGTGAATAGATATACGTGGAATAGAGAGACGTGGAATAGAGAGACGTGGAATAGAGAGACGTGGAATAGAGATACGTGGAATAGAGAGACGTGTGAATGGAGAGACGTGTGAATGGAGAGACGTGTGAATGGAGAGACGTGTGAATGGAGAGTCGTGGAATAGAGAGACGTGTGAATGGAGAGACGTGGAATGGAGAGACGTGGAATGGAGAGACGTGGAATAGAGAGACGTGGAATGGAGAGACGTGGAATAGAGAGACGTGGAATAGAGAGACGTGGAATGGAGAGACGTGGAATAGAGAGACGTGGAATGGAGAGACGTGGAATAGAGAGACGTGGAATAGAGAGACGTGGAATGGAGAGACGTGGAATAGAGAGATGTGGAATAGAGAGACGTGGAATAGAGAGACGTGTGAATGAAGAGACGTGGAATGGAGAGACGTGGAATGGAGAGACGTGGAATAGAGAGACGTGGAATGGAGAGACGTGGAATAGAGAGACGTGTGAATGGAGAGATGTGGAATGGAGAGATGTGGAATAGAGAGACGTGTGAATGGAGAGACGTGTGAAGTAGCTGTGAAGGTAGAACATTTACATTACATTTTACATTTAAGTCATTTAGCAGACGCTCTTATCCAGAGCGACTTACAAATTGGTGCATTCACCTTATGACATCCAGTGGAACAGCCACTTTACAATAGTGCATCTAAATCTTTTAAGGGGGGGGGGGGTCAGAAGGATTACTTTATCCTATCCTAGGTATTCCTTGAAGAGGTGGGGTTTCAGGTGTCTCCGGAAGGTGGTGATTGACTCCGCTGTCCTGGCGTCGTGAGGGAGTTTGTTCCACCATTGGGGTGCCAGAGCAGCGAACAGTTTTGACTGGGCTGAGCGGGAACTGTACTTCCTCAGTGGTAGGGAGGCGAGCAGGCCAGAGGTGGATGAACGCAGTGCCCTTGTTTGGGTGTAGGGCCTGATCAGAGCCTGAAGGTACTGAGGTGCCGTTCCCCTCACAGCTCCGTAGGCAAGCACCATGGTCTTGTAGCGGATGCGAGCTTCAACTGGAAGCCAGTGGAGAGAGCGGAGGAGCGGGGTGACGTGAGAGAACTTGGGAAGGTTGAACACCAGACGGGCTGCGGCGTTCTGGATGAGTTGTAGGGGTTTAATGGCACAGGCAGGGAGCCCAGCCAACAGCGAGTTGCAGTAATCCAGACGGGAGATGACAAGTGCCTGGATTAGGACCTGCGCCGCTTCCTGTGTGAGGCAGGGTCGTACTCTGCGGATGTTGTAGAGCATGAACCTACAGGAACGGGCCACCGCCTTGATGTTAGTTGAGAACGACAGGGTGTTGTCCAGGATCACGCCAAGGTTCTTAGCGCTCTGGGAGGAGGACACAATGGAGTTGTCAACCGTGATGGCGAGATCATGGAACGGGCAGTCCTTCCCCGGGAGGAAGAGCAGCTCCGTCTTGCCGAGGTTCAGCTTGAGGTGGTGGTCCGTCATCCACACTGATATGTCTGCCAGACATGCAGAGATGCGATTCGCCACCTGGTCATCAGAAGGGGGAAAGGAGAAGATTAATTGTGTGTCGTCTGCATAGCAATGATAGGAGAGACCATGTGAGGTTATGACAGAGCCAAGTGACTTGGTGTATAGCGAGAATAGGAGAGGGCCTAGAACAGAGCCCTGGGGGACACCAGTGGTGAGAGCACGTGGTGAGGAGACAGATTCTCGCCACGCCACCTGGTAGGAGCGACCTGTCAGGTAGGACGCAATCCAAGCGTGGGCCGCGCCGGAGATGCCCAACTCGGAGAGGGTGGAGAGGAGGATCTGATGGTTCACAGTATCGAAGGCAGCCGATAGGTCTAGGAGGATGAGAGCAGAGGAGAGAGAGTTAGCTTTAGCAGTGCGGAGCGCCTCCGTGATACAGAGAAGAGCAGTCTCAGTTGAATGACTAGTCTTGAAACCTGACTGATTTGGATCAAGAAGGTCATTCTGAGAGAGATAGCGGGAGAGCTGGCCAAGGACGGCACGTTCGAGAGTTTTGGAGAGAAAAGAAAGAAGGGATACTGGTCTGTAGTTGTTGACATCGGAGGGATCGAGTGTAGGTTTTTTCAGCAGGGGTGCAACTCTCGCTCTCTTGAAGACGGAAGGGACGTAGCCAGCGGTCAAGGATGAGTTGATGAGCGAGGTGAGGTAAGGGAGAAGGTCTCCGGAAATGGTCTGGAGAAGAGAGGAGGGGATAGGGTCAAGCGGGCAGGTTGTTGGGCGGCCGGCCGTCACAAGACGCGAGATTTCATCTGGAGAGAGAGGGGAGAAAGAGGTCAGAGCACAGGGTAGGGCAGTGTGAGCAGAACCAGCGGTGTCGTTTGACTTAGCAAACGAGGATCGGATGTCGTCGACCTTCTTTTCAAAATGGTTGACGAAGTCATCTGCAGAGAGGGAGGAGGGGGGAGGAGGGGGAGGAGGATTCAGGAGGGAGGAGAAGGTGGCAAAGAGCTTCCTAGGGTTAGAGGCAGATGCTTGGAATTTAGAGTGGTAGAAAGTGGCTTTAGCAGCAGAGACAGAAGAGGAAAATGTAGAGAGGAGGGAGTGAAAGGATGCCAGGTCCGCAGGGAGGCGAGTTTTCCTCCATTTCCGCTCGGCTGCCCGGAGCCCTGTTCTGTGAGCTCGCAATGAGTCGTCGAGCCACGGAGCAGGAGGGGAGGACCGAGCCGGCCTGGAGGATAGGGGACATAGAGAGTCAAAGGATGCAGAAAGGGAGGAGAGGAGGGTTGAGGAGGCAGAATCAGGAGATAGGTTGGAGAAGGTTTGAGCAGAGGGAAGAGATGATAGGATGGAAGAGGAGAGAGTAGCGGGGGAGAGAGAGCGAAGGTTGGGACGGCGCGATACCATCCGAGTAGGGGCAGTGTGGGAAGTGATGGATGAGAGCGAGAGGGAAAAGGATACAAGGTAGTGGTCGGAGACTTGGAGGGGAGTTGCAATGAGGTTAGTGGAAGAACAGCATCTAGTAAAGATGAGGTCAAGCGTATTGCCTGCCTTGTGAGTAGGGGGGGAAGGTGAGAGGGTGAGGTCAAAAGAGGAGAGGAGTGGAAAGAAGGAGGCAGAGAGGAATGAGTCAAAGGTAGACGTGGGGAGGTTAAAGTCACCCAGAACTGTGAGAGGTGAGCCGTCCTCAGGAAAGGAGCTTATCAGGGCATCAAGCTCATTGATGAACTCTCCAAGGGAACCTGGAGGGCGATAAATGATAAGGATGTTAAGCTTGAAAGGGCTGGTAACTGTGACAGCATGGAATTCAAAGGAGGCGATAGACAGATGGGTAAGGGGAGAAAGGGAGAAAGACCACTTGGGAGAGATGAGGATCCCGGTGCCGCCACCCCGCTGACCAGAAGCTCTCGGGGTGTGCGAGAACACGTGGGCAGACGAGGAGAGAGCAGTAGGAGTAGCAGTGTTATCTGTGGTGATCCATGTTTCCGTCAGTGCCAAGAAGTCGAGGGACTGGAGGGAAGCATAGGCTGAGATGAACTCTGCCTTGTTGGCCGCAGATCGGCAGTTCCAGAGGCTGCCGGAGACCTGGGACTCCACGTGGGTGGTGCGCGCTGGGACCACCAGGTTAGGGTGGCCGCGGCCACGCGGTGTGAAGCGTTTGTATGGTCTGTGCAGAGAGGAGAGAACAGGGATAGACAGACACATAGTTGACAGGCTACAGAAGAGGCTACGCTAATGCAAAGGAGATTGGAATGACAATTGAACTACACGTCTCGAATGTTCAGAAAGTTAAGCTTGCGTTGCAGAAATCTTCTTGACCAAAATTATTAAAATGATACAGTACTGCGGAAGTGGGCTAGCTAGCAGTGGCTGCGTTGTTGACTTTGTTTGAGAGTGTCGCTGGCTAGGTAACCTCGGTAGCTAGCTATGTAACCTCGGTAACTGGCTCGTTAATTAGTATAAACTACACAATTGTCTTAGATACAAGGACAGCAAAGACAACTATGTAGCTAGCTAACACTACACTAATCAATCGTTCCGTTGATCCGTTGAATGTAATAGTTTCTACAGTGTTGCTATTCGGTGGCTAGCTGGCTAGCGAGCAGTGTTGACTACGTTACGTTACGTTAAAAGGACGAAAAATAGCTGGCTAGCTAACCGAATTAGTCTAAACTACGCAGTTATCTTAGAAACAAAGACAGCAAAGACAACTATGTAGCTAGCTAACACTACACTAATCGAGTCGTTCCGTTGAATGTAATAGTTACTACAGTGTTGCTGTTCGGTGGCTAGCTGGCTAGGTAGCAGTGTTGACTACGTTACGTTAAAAGTTACGTTAAAAGAACGAAGGTCTGTGGTGGAGGGAAGGCTCCAATTGTAGCTGGTGAATATGCAGGTATGATGGTACACGAACAGGACACACACACACACACACACATCTGGGCAGTCTAGATGATGTAATGTTAGCCACAATATTCCTAATTATGTTTTGGGATTGTCAGTGGCGTTTAAAAAGCTGTGTCACGTCTGGTTAGAAGGCTGAGAGACCACCTGTCACACTGGGCTTTTGTTGTCAAATCCCATTTGGGAAAACGTCGACCAATTAGAAAAGCAGTAGCCTGCAGATATTAGTGGAGGAGAGAAATGAGAGAGGGATGAAGAGAGGGAAGACGAGAGGGAAGACAGCACAAAGCTCTCTCGAACTGTTGAAAGAAATAGCTTGATTTGAGGGGTGAGAATTCACAGCTGGTGGTGTCCACAGTTTCCCTGCCCTAGCGTGTCTTTGTGTCAGACAGACAGACAGACAACAGTTTCCCTGTAAAAGAGGTGCAGTTCCTGCAGATTGATTCCCCCCTCCTCTCCTATTGGTCCTGTAAGAGGTGCAGTTCCTGCAGATTGATTCCCCCCTCCTCTCCTATTGGTCCTGTAAGAGGTGCAGTTCCTGCAGATTGACTCCCCCCCTCCTCTCCTATTGGTTCTGTAAGAGGTGCAGTTCCTGCAGATTGATTCCCCCCTCCTCTCCTATTGGTCCTGTAAGAGGTGCAGTTCCTGCAGATTGATTCCCCCCTCCTCTCCTATTGGTCCTGTAAGAGGTGCAGTTCCTGCAGATTGATTCCCCCCTCCTCTCCTATTGGTCCTGTGAGAGGTGCAGTTCCTGCAGACTGATTCCCCCCCCTCCTCTCCTATTGGTCCTGTAAGAGGTGCAGTTCCTGCAGATTGATTCCCCCCTCCTCTCCTATTGGTCCTGTAAGAGGTGCAGTTCCTGCAGATTGATTCCCCCCTCCTCTCCTATTGGTCCTGTAAGAGGTGCAATTCCTGCAGATTGATTCCCCCCTCCTCTCCTATTGGTCCTGTAAGAGGTGCAGTTCCTGCAGACTGACTCCCCCCGTCCTCTCCTATTGGTTCTGTAAGAGGTGCAGTTCCTGCAGACTGATTCCCCCCCTCCTCTCCTATTGGTCCTGTAAGAGGTGCAGTTCCTGCAGACTGATTCCCCCCCTCCTCTCCTATTGGTTCTGTAAGAGGTGCAGTTCCTGCAGACTGATTCCCCCGCCCCCCTCCTCTCCTATTGGTCCTGTAAGAGGTGCAGTTCCTGCAGATTGATTCCCCCCTCCTCTCCTATTGGTCCTGTAAGAGGTGCAGTTCCTGCAGACTGACTCCCCCCCTCCTCTCCTATTGGTCCTGTAAGAGGTGCAGTTCCTGCAGATTGATTCCCCCCCCCCTCCTCCTCTCCTATTGGTCCTGTAAGAGGTGCAGTTACTGCAGATTGATTCCCCCCTCCTCTCCTATTGGTCCTGTAAGAGGTGCAGTTCCTGCAGATTGACTCCCCCCCTCCTCTCCTATTGGTTCTGTAAGAGGTGCAGTTCCTGCAGATTGATTCCCCCCTCCTCTCCTATTGGTCCTGTAAGAGGTGCAGTTCCTGCAGATTGATTCCCCCCTCCTCTCCTATTGGTCCTGTAAGAGGTGCAGTTCCTGCAGATTGATTCCCCCCTCCTCTCCTATTGGTCCTGTGAGAGGTGCAGTTCCTGCAGACTGATTCCCCCCCCTCCTCTCCTATTGGTCCTGTAAGAGGTGCAGTTCCTGCAGATTGATTCCCCCCTCCTCTCCTATTGGTCCTGTAAGAGGTGCAGTTCCTGCAGATTGATTCCCCCCTCCTCTCCTATTGGTCCTGTAAGAGGTGCAATTCCTGCAGATTGATTCCCCCCTCCTCTCCTATTGGTCCTGTAAGAGGTGCAGTTCCTGCAGACTGACTCCCCCCGTCCTCTCCTATTGGTTCTGTAAGAGGTGCAGTTCCTGCAGACTGATTCCCCCCCTCCTCTCCTATTGGTCCTGTAAGAGGTGCAGTTCCTGCAGACTGATTCCCCCCCTCCTCTCCTATTGGTTCTGTAAGAGGTGCAGTTCCTGCAGACTGATTCCCCCGCCCCCCTCCTCTCCTATTGGTCCTGTAAGAGGTGCAGTTCCTGCAGATTGATTCCCCCCTCCTCTCCTATTGGTCCTGTAAGAGGTGCAGTTCCTGCAGACTGACTCCCCCCCTCCTCTCCTATTGGTCCTGTAAGAGGTGCAGTTCCTGCAGATTGATTCCCCCCCCCCCCCCTCCTCTCCTATTGGTCCTGTAAGAGGTGCAGTTCCTGCAGATTGATTCCCCCCTCCTCTCCTATTGGTCCTGTAAGAGGTGCAGTTCCTGCAGACTGACTCCCCCCCTCCTCTCCTATTGGTCCTGTAAGAGGTGCAGTTCCTGCAGATTGATTCCCCCCTCCTCTCCTATTGGTCCTGTAAGAGGTGCAGTTCCTGCAGATTGATCCCCCCCCTCCTCTCCTCTCCTATTGGTCCTGTAAGAGGTGCAGTTCCTGCAGATTGATTCCCCCCTCCTCTCCTATTGGTCCTGTAAGAGGTGCAGTTCCTGCAGACTGATTCCCCCCCCCTCCTCTCCTATTGGTCCTGTGAGAGGTGCAGTTCCTGCAGACTGATTCCCCCCCTCCTCTCCTATTGGTCCTGTAAGAGGTGCAGTTCCTGCAGATTGATTCCCCCCCTCCTCTCCTATTGGTCCTGTAAGAGGTGCAGTTCCTGCAGACTGATTCCCCCCCTCCTCTCCTATTGGTCCTGTAAGAGGTGCAGTTCCTGCAGATTGATTCCCCCCTCCTCTCCTATTGGTCCTGTGAGAGGTGCAGTTCCTGCAGACTGATTCCCCCCTCCTCTCCTATTGGTCCTGTAAGAGGTGCAGTTCCTGCAGACTGATTCCCCCCCTCCTCTCCTATTGGTCCTGTAAGAGGTGCAGTTCCTGCAGACTGACTCCCCCCCTCCTCTCCTATTGGTCCTGTAAGAGGTGCAGTTCCTGCAGACTGACTCCCCCCCTCCTCTCCTATTGGTCCTGTAAGAGGTGCAGTTCCTGCAGACTGATTCCCCCCCTCCTCTCCTATTGGTCCTGTAAGAGGTGCAGTTCCTGCAGACTGACTCCCCCCCTCCTCTCCTATTGGTCCTGTGAGAGGTGCAGTTCCTGCAGACTGACTCCCCCCCTCCTCTTCTATTGGTCCTGTAAGAGGTGCAGTTCCTGCAGATTGACTCCCCCCCTCCTCTCCTATTGGTCCTGTAAGAGGTGCAGTTCCTGCAGACTGACTCCCCCCCTCCTCTCCTATTGGTCCTGTAAGAGGTGCAGTTCCTGCAGACTGACTCCCCCCCTCCTCTCCTATTGGTCCTGTAAGAGGTGCAGTTCCTGCAGACTGATTCCCCCCCTCCTCTCCTATTGGTCCTGTGAAGGTGCAGGTGAAACTAATAACACAAATATCATTGGGATTTTTACAGAAATGTTTGGTGATCGACTAGGATCACAATCGACCAGTTGGTGACCACCACTCTATACCTCAGATAACCCTTCGTGGGTGGTAGACTGGAACCCATTACTCTATACCTCAGATAACCCTTCGTGGGTGGTAGACTGGAACCCGTTACTCTATACCTCAGATAACCCTTCATGGGTGGTAGACTGGAACCCGTTACTCTATACCTCAGATAACCCTTCATGGGTGTATGAAGTAGCAGGGGTTGTGTGAAGTAGCAGGGGTTGTATGAAGTAGCAGGGGTTGTATGAAGTAGCAGGGGTTGTATGAAGTAGCAGGGGTTGTGTGAAGTAGCAGGGGTTGTGTGAAGTAGCAGGGGTTGTATGACGTAGCAGGGGTTGTATGAAGTAGCAGGGGTTGTATGAAGTAGCAGGGGTTGTATGAAGTAGCAGGGTTTGTTTGAAGTAGCAGGGGTTGTATGAAGTAGAAGGGGTTGTATGAAGTAGGAGGGGTTGTATGAAGTAGCAGGGTTTGTTTGAAGTAGCAGGGGTTGTATGAAGCAGCAGGGGTTGTATGAAGTAGCAGGGGTTGTTTGAAGTAGCAGGGTTTGTTTGAAGTAGCAGGGGTTGTATGTAGCAGCAGGGGTTGTATGAAGTAGCAGGGGTTGTATGAAGTAGCAGGGGTTGTATGAAGTAGCAGGGTTTGTTTGAAGTAGCAGGGGTTGTATGAAGTAGCAGGGGTTGTATGAAGTAGCAGGGGTTGTATGAAGTAGCAGTGGTTGTATGAAGTAGCAGGGGTTGTATGAAGTAGCAGGGGTTGTTTGAAGTAGCAGGGGTTGTATGAAGTAGCAGGGGTTGTATGAAGTAGGAGCAGGGGTTGTTTGAAGTAGCAGGGGTTGTATGAAGTAGCAGGGGTTGTATGAAGTAGGAGCAGGGGTTGTTTGAAGTAGCAGGGGTTGTATGAAGTAGCAGGGGTTGTTTGAAGTAGCAGGGTTTGTATGAAGTAGCAGGGTTTGTATGAAGTAGCAGGGGTTGTATGAAGTAGAAGGGGTTGTATGAAGTAGAAGGGGTTGTATGAAGTAGCAGGGGTTGTATGAAGTAGCAGGGGTTGTTTGAAGTAGCAGGGGTTGTATGACGTAGCAGGGGTTGTATGAAGTAGAAGCAGGGGTTGTATGAAGTAGCAGCAGGGGTTGTATGAAGTAGCAGGGGTTGTATGAAGTAGCAGGGTTGTATGAAGTATCATGGGTTGTTTGAAGTAGCAGGGGTTGTATGAAGTAGCAGGGGTTGTATGAAGTAGCAGGGGTTGTATGAAGTAGCAGGGGTTGTGTGAAGTAGCAGGGGTTGTATGAAGTAGCAGCAGGGGTTGTTTGAAGTAGCAGGGGTTGTTTGAAGTAGCAGGGGTTGTTTGAAGTAGCAGGGGTTGTATGAAGTAGCAGGGGTTGTATGAAGTAGCAGGGGTTGAATGAAGTAGAAGGGGTTGTATGAAGTAGCAGGGGTTGTGTGAAGTAGCAGCAGGGGTTGTATGAAGTAGTAGGGGTTGTATGAAGTAGCAGGGGTTGTATGAAGTAGCAGGGGTTGTATGAAGTAGCAGCAGGGGTTGTTTGAAGTAGCAGGGGTTGTTTGAAGTAGCAGGGGTTGTATGAAGTAGCAGGGGTTGTAATGAAGTAGCAGGGGTTGTAATGAAGTAGCAGGGGTTGTATGAAGTAGCAGGCGTTGTATGAAGTAGCAGGGGTTGTATGAAGTAGAAGCAGGGGTTGTATGAAGTAGCAGGGGTTGTGTGAAGTAGCAGCAGGGGTTGTATGAAGTAGCAGGGGTTATATGAAGTAGCAGGGGTTGTATGAAGTAGCAGGGGTTGTATGAAGTAGCAGGGGTTGTATGAAGTAGCAGGGGTTGTATGAAGTAGCAGGGGTTGTTTGTAGGCAGAGAGAAATGGATAAACCCCATGCCTTCAGAGAATCTGAAATAGCGGTGGCTTCTATTCAGGGAGATGGGTAGACAGCATGTCTGTAGAGAAGACGGGAGACTGGGGACGAGTGAACCCATAGCCCAGGGGTCTCATAGGCTACTCACATGATGCAGCCTGTAGTATCGTAGACCCAACTACTACAGGCTGCATTAGGGTTATTGGGCTGTCCTCAGCCCCTGTCCCCCTCTCCTCTGTCCTCAGACCCTGTCCCCCTCTCCTCTGTCCTCAGACCCTGTCCCCCTCTCCTCTGTCCTCAGACCCTGTCCCCCTCTCCTCTGTCCTCAGACCCTGTCCCCCTCTCCTCTGTCCTCAGACCCTGTCCCCCTCTCCTCTGTCCTCAGACCCTGTCCCCCTCTCCTCTGTCCTCAGACCCTGTCCCCCTCTCCTCTGTCCTCAGACCCTGTCCCCCTCTCCTCTGTCCTCAGACCCTGTCCCCCTCTCCTCTGTCCTCAGACCCTGTCCCCCTCTCCTCTGTCCTCAGACCCTGTCCCCCTCTCCTCTGTCGTCAGCCCCTGTCCCCCTCTCCTCTGTCCTCAGACCCTGTCCCCCTCTCCTCTGTCCTCAGACCATGTTTTAAGGTTATTGGGCTGTCTTCAGGCCATGTCTCCTTCTACCTCTGTCCCTCTGTCCTCAGGCTTTGTGTATTAGGGTGTCCTCAGCCCGGTCCCCCTCTCCTCTGTCCAGCCCCTGTCCTCAGCCCCTCTCCTCTTTCCAGCCCCTGTATTCAGCCCCTGTCCCCCTCCTCTCTGTCCAGCCCCTGTATCCAGCCCCTGTATCCAGCCCCTGTATCCAGCCCCTGTATCCAGCCCCTGTATTCAGCACCTGTATCCAGCCCCTGTATTCAGCACCTCTCCTCTTTCCAGCCCCTGTATTCAGCCCCTGTCCCCCTCCTCTCTGTCCAGCCCCTGTATCCAGCCCCTGTATCCAGCCCCTGTATCCAGCCCCTGTATTCAGCACCTGTATCCAGCCCCTGTATTCAGCACCTCTCCCCTCTCCTCTTTCCAGCCCCTGTATCCAGCCCCTGTATCCAGCCCCTGTATCCAGCCCCTGTATTCAGCACCTGACATGCTCTAGTGTTATGATGAAGTTTGCGCTGTGGACGCTCTAATTAAACATTGACAGTGTTATTCATTTGGATGAGGTGGAGTGTGTGTGTGTGTGTGTGTGTGTGTGTGTGTGTGTGTGTGTGTGTGTGTGTGTGTGTGTGTGTGTGTGTGTGTGTGTGTGTGTGTGTGTGTGTGTGTGTGTGTGTGTGTGTGTGTGTGTTTTATTAATTTGTGCGCTCAGTCAAAATGGCACCTCTAATTATGTTCCCTGGGATTAGATGGATCTCTGCTGCAGACATACTCCCTCCCTCTATCCCTCCATCCCTCCCTCCCTCTATCCCTCCATCCCTCCCTCCCTCTATCCCTCCATCTATCCATCTATCCCTCCCTCCCTCTATCCCTCTCTCCCTCTATCCCTCCCTCCATCCCTCCATCTATCCCTCCCTCTATCCATCCCTCTATCCGTCCCTCCATCCCTCTATACCTCCAGCCATCCCTCCATCTATCCGTCCCTCCCTCCCTCCATCCATCTATCCGTCCCTCCATACCTCCCTATATCCCTCCCTCCCTCCCTCTATCCCTCCATCTATCCCTCCCTCTATCCCTCCATCTATCCCTCCCTCTATCCCTCCATCTATCCCTCCCTCTATCCCTCCAGCCATCCCTCCCTCTATCCGTCCCTTCCTCCCTCTATCCCTCCAGCCATCCCTCCCTCTATCCCTCCAGCCATCCCTCCCTCTATCCGTCCCTTCCTCCCTATATCCGTCCCTCCATCTATCCCTCCCTCTATCCCTCCAGCCATCCCTCCCTCTATCCCTCCAGCCATCCCTCCCTCTATCCGTCCCTTCCTCCCTATATCCGTCCCTCCCTCCCTCCCATATCGTCTGGTCTGCGAGTGCCAGGCTTGATGGAC
This sequence comes from Salvelinus alpinus, assembly GCF_045679555.1. Classification (NCBI taxonomy): domain Eukaryota; kingdom Metazoa; phylum Chordata; class Actinopteri; order Salmoniformes; family Salmonidae; genus Salvelinus; species Salvelinus alpinus. The sequence continues at coordinate 4,120,004 of NC_092105.1, read as the reverse complement.
AATAGGCTGCAGGGCAGGCAGGCATGAAGACTAGTAACAGCCCAGAGCAAGAGAGAACAGAGTGTTTAAAAGAACACCAGCCATAGGGTGTTCTCTACGGCTGGCCATGCTTTCCTCCTGGCTACCCCAACCCCGGCCAACAGCTCCGCCCCCCCCGCAGCTACTTGCCCAAGCCTCCCCAGCTTCTCCTTCACCCAAATCCAGATGTTCTGAAAGAGCTGCAAAACCTGAACCCGTACAAATCAGCTGGGCTAGACAGTCTGGACCCTCTCTTTCTAAAATTATCCGCCGCCATTGTTGAAACCCCTATTTACTGGCCTGTTCAACCTCTCTTTCGTATCGTCTGAGATCCCTAAAGATTGGAAAGCTGCCGCGGTCATCCCCCTCTTCAAAGGGGGAGACACTCTAGACCCAAACTGTTATAGACCTATATCCATCCTGCCCTGCCTATCTAAAGTCCTCAAAAGCCAAGTTAATAAACAGATCACTGACCATTTCGAATCCCACCGTACCTTCTCCGCTGTGCAATCTGGTTTCCGAGCTGGACACGGTTGCACTTCAGCCACGCTCAAGTTACTAAACAATATCATAACCGCCATCGCCTGGTTCACCAACTACTTCTCAGATGGAGTTCAGTGTGTCAAATCGGAGGGCCTGTTGTCCGGACCTCTGGCAATCTCTATAGGGGTGCCACAGGGTTCAATTCTCGGGCCGACTCTTTACTCTTTATATATCGATGACGTCGCTCTTGCTGCAGGTTATTCCTTGATCCACCTCTACGCAGACGACACCATTCTGTATACATCTGGCACTTCTTTGGACACGGTGTTAACTAACCTCCATATGAGCTTCAATGCCATACAACTCTCCTTCCGTGGCCTCCAATTGCTCTTAAACGCAAGCAAAACTAAATGCATTATCTTCAACCGATCTCTACCCCCGCCCGCCGCCCGCCCGACTAGCACCACTACTCTGGACGGATGCTGCCAAACATACCCTCGTAAAACTGACCATCCTACCGATCCTCGACTTCGGCGATGTCATTTACAAAGTAGCCTCCAACACTCTACTCAGCAAACTGGATGTAGTCTATCACAGTGCCATCCATTTTGTTACCAAAGCGCCTTATTCCACCCACCACTGCGACCTGTATGCTCTCGTCGGCTGGCCCTCGCTACATATTCGTCGCCAGACCCACTGGCTCCAGGTCATCTATAAGTCTATGCTAGGTAAAGCTCCGCCTTATCTCAGCTCACTGGTCACGATAACAACACCCACCCGTAGCACGCGCTCCAGCAGGTATATTTGTAAATAGCCCACCCAATCTACCTACCTCATCCCCATATTGTTTTTATTTACTTTTTTGCTCTTTTGCACACCAGTATTTCTATTTGCACATCATCATCTGCTCATCTGTCACTCCAGTGTTAATCTGCTAATTTGTAATTACTTCGCTACTATGGCCTATTTATTGCCTTACCTCCTTACTCCATTTGAACACACTGTATATATACTTTTTCTATTGTGTTATTGACTGTAAAATGTGAATTTATAGTATATATATATATATCTGCTGGATTTGAACTTCCAACCTTTGGAATCAGAGGCAGATGCTTGAAGCTAACAGCTCTCACTGTTGCCCCCTAGTGGCCGGTTTCTACGTCCTCAGACGTTGAATACTGACTTGTATCACGGGTGACCTGGCTGCTCTCTCGGAAACAGTCCGTTTTAAGCAGTGACATTATAGTTGTAAGATCACACTAATCAGTGCCCAGTGTAGCCTGTTAGAGCTGATTTACCTGATCAGAGAGAGACGGGAGAGAGAGACGGGAGAGAGAGGAGGGTGGGAGAGAGAGAAGGGTGGGAGAGAGAGACAGGAGAGAGAGACGGGAGAGAGAGAGAGGAGGGTGGGAGAGAGAGAGAGAGCAAGAGAGAGAGAGAGAGAGAGAGAGAGAGAAGGAAGGGAGAGAGAGAAGGAAGGGAGAGAGAGAGAGAGAGAGCGAGAGAGAGAGAGAGAGAGAGAGAGAGAGAGAGAGAGAGAGACACACAGACAGACAGACAGACAGACAGACAGACAGACAGACAGACTGACTGACTGACTGACTGACTGACTGACTGACTGACTGACTGACTGACTGACTGACTGACTGACTGACTGACTGACTGACTGACTGACTGACTGACTGACTGACTGACTCCACCAGAGACAACATTTTGTTACATTACAGCCTTATTTTAAAATGGAATCAATCTACACACAACACCTCATAATGACAAAGTAAAAACAGGTTTTCAGACATTTTTTGCAAATGTATAAAAAAAAAAAAAGAAATATCGTATTTACGTAAGTGTTCAAACCCTTTGCTATGAGACTCGAAATTGAGCTCAGGTGCATCCTGTTTCCATTGATCATCCTTGAGATGTTTCTACAACTTGATTGGAGTCCACCTGTGGTAAATTCAATTGATTGGACATGATTTGGAAAGGCACACACCTGTCTATATAAGGTCCCACAGTTGACAGTGCATGTCAGAGCAAGAACCAATCCATGAGGTTGAAGGAATTGTCCATAGAGCTCCGAGACAGGATTGTGTCGAGGCAAAGATCTGGGGAAGGGTACCAACACATGTCTGCAGCATTGAAGGTCCCCAAGGACACAGTGGCCTCCATTATTCTTAAATGGAAGAGGTTTGGAACCACCAAGACTCTTCCTAGAGTTGGCCGCCCGGGCAAACTGAGTAATTGGGGAGAAGGGCTATAGAAGAGCTCCAGAGTTCCACTCTGGAGATGGGAGAACCTTCCAGAAGGACAACCATCTCTGCAGAACTCCACCAATCAGGTCTTTATGGTAGAGTGGCCAGACGGAAGACACTCATCAGTAAAAAGGCACATGACAGCCCGCTTGAAGTTTACCAAAAGGCACCTAAGGACTCACAAACCAAGAGAAACAAGATTCTCTGGTTTGATGAAACCAAGATTGAACTCTTTGGCCTGAATGCCAAGTGTCACATCTGGAGGAAACCTGGCACCATCCCTACGGTGAAGCATGGTGGTGGCAGCATCATGCTGTGGGGATGTTTTTCAGTGGCAGGGACTGGCAGACTAGTCAGGATCAAGGGAAAGATGAACAGAGAAAAGTACAGATAGATCCTTGATGAAAACCTGCTCCAGAGCGCTCAGGACCTCAGACTGGGGCGAATGTTCACCTTCCAACAGGACAACGACCATAAGCACACTGCCAAGACATCACAGGAGTGGCTTTGGGACAAGTCTCTGAATGTCCTTGAGTGGCCCAGCCAGAGCCCGGACTTGAACCAGATCTAACATCTCTGGAGAGACCTGAAAATATCTGTGCAGGGACGCTCCCCATCCAACCTGACAGAGCTTGAGAGGATCTGCAGAGAAGAATGGGAGAAACTATAGATGTGCCAAGCTTGTATTGTATTTGCTACCAAATGTGCTTTAAGAAAGTACTGAATAAAGGGTCTGAATACTTATGTTAATGTGATACTTCAGTTTTTACTTTGTCATTATATATTTTGTGGGTTGGGTTGAGGGTTGTTTGGGTATTTTGTGTGGATTGATGAGAAAAAAAAATGTCATCCATTTTAGAATAAAGCTGTAACGTAACAAAATGTGGGAGAAGGTCAAGGGGTCTGAATACTTTCTGAATGTAGTGTACATTACTGAGTGCATCTCCATGATGTATCAACTATCCTATCGCAGTCTAACTTGATCTGCTCTGCATCATCACTAAACAACTACTGTAGATGGAGACTTCCATTACTGTGCATTACATCACTGCTTTAAACATTCTGTGGTAATAGTGGTTTCCGGGATATTGAGAGCATACAGCTCTGTTTAGTCATGTTTTACCCTCCATTTCATACAGCTCTGTTTAGTCATGTTTTACCCTCCATTTCATACAGCTCTGTTTAGTCATGTTTTACCCCCCATTTCATACAGCTCTGTTTAGTCATGTTTTACCCCCCCATTTCATACAGCTCTGTTTAGTCATGTTTTACCCCCCATTTCATACAGCTCTGTTTAGTCATGTTTTACCCCCCATTTCATACAGCTCTGTTTAGTCATGTTTTACCCCCCCATTTCATACAGCTCTGTTTAGTCATGTTTTACCCCCCATTTCATACAGCTCTGTTTAGTCATGTTTTACCCCCCATTTCATACAGCTCTGTTTAGTCATGTTTTACCCCCCATTTCATACAGCTCTGTTTAGTCATGTTTTACCCCCCATTTCATACAGCTCTGTTTAGTCATGTTTTACCCCCCCATTTCATACAGCTCTGTTTAGTCATGTTTTACCCCCCATTTCATACAGCTCTGTTTAGTCATGTTTTACCCCCCCATTTCATACAGCTCTGTTTAGTCATGTTTTACCCCCCATTTCATACAGCTCTGTTTAGTCATGTTTTACCCCCCATTTCATACAGCTCTGTTTAGTCATGTTTTACCCCCCATTTCATACAGCTCTGTTTAGTCATGTTTTACCCCCCATTTCATACAGCTCTGTTTAGTCATGTTTTACCCCCCATTTCATACAGCTCTGTTTAGTCATGTTTTACCCCCCATTTCATACAGCTCTGTTTAGTCATGTTTTACCCCCCATTTCATACAGCTCTGTTTAGTCATGTTTTACCCCCCCATTTCATACAGCTCTGTTTAGTCATGTTTTACCCCCCATTTCATACAGCTCTGTTTAGTCATGTTTTACCCCCCCATTTCATACAGCTCTGTTTAGTCATGTTTTACCCCCCCATTTCATACAGCTCTGTTTAGTCATGTTTTACCCCCCACACAGCTCTGTTAGTCATGTTTTACCCCCATTTCATACAGCTCTGTTTAGTCATGTTTTACCCCCCCATTTCATACAGCTCTGTTTAGTCATGTTTTACCCCCCCATTTCATACAGCTCTGTTTAGTCATGTTTTACCCCCCCATTTCATACAGCTCTGTTTAGTCATGTTTTACCCCCCATTTCATACAGCTCTGTTTAGTCATGTTTTACCCCCCCATTTCATACAGCTCTGTTTAGTCATGTTTTACCCCCCATTTCATACAGCTCTGTTTAGTCATGTTTTACCCCCCATTTCATACAGCTCTGTTTAGTCATGTTTTACCCCCCATTTCATACAGCTCTGTTTAGTCATGTTTTACCCCCCATTTCATACAGCTCTGTTTAGTCATGTTTTACCCCCCCATTTCATACAGCTCTGTTTAGTCATGTTTTACCCCCCATTTCATATAGCTCTGTTTAGTCATGTTTTACCCCCCCATTTCATACAGCTCTGTTTAGTCATGTTTTACCCCCCATTTCATATAGCTCTGTTTAGTCATGTTTTACCCCCCATTTCATACAGCTCTGTTTAGTCATGTTTTACCCCCCCATTTCATACAGCTCTGTTTAGTCATGTTTTACCCCCCATTTCATACAGCTCTGTTTAGTCATGTTTTACCCCCCCATTTCATACAGCTCTGTTTAGTCATGTTTTACCCCCCCCATTTCATACAGCTCTGTTTAGTCATGTTTTACCCCCCCATTTCATACAGCTCTGTTTAGTCATGTTTTACCCCCCCATTTCATACAGCTCTGTTTAGTCATGTTTTACCCCCCATTTCATACAGCTCTGTTTAGTCATGTTTTACCCCCCCATTTCATACAGCTCTGTTTAGTCATGTTTTACCCCCCCATAGCTTGTTGTATGTTTACCCCATTTCATACAGCTCTGTTTAGTCATGTTTTACCCCCCCATTTCATACAGCTCTGTTTAGTCATGTTTTACCCCCCATTTCATACAGCTCTGTTTAGTCATGTTTTACCCCCCATTTCATACAGCTCTGTTTAGTCATGTTTTACCCCCCCCATTTCATACAGCTCTGTTTAGTCATGTTTTACCCCCCCATTTCATACAGCTCTGTTTAGTCATGTTTTACCCCCCATTTCATACAGCTCTGTTTAGTCATGTTTTACCCCCCATTTCATACAGCTCTGTTTAGTCATGTTTTACCCCCCATTTCATACAGCTCTGTTTAGTCATGTTTTACCCCCCCATTTCATACAGCTCTGTTTAGTCATGTTTTACCCCCCCATTTCATACAGCTCTGTTTAGTCATGTTTTACCCCCCCCATTTCATACAGCTCTGTTTAGTCATGTTTTACCCCCCATTTCATACAGCTCTGTTTAGTCATGTTTTACCCCCCCATTTCATACAGCTCTGTTTAGTCATGTTTTACCCCCCCATTTCATACAGCTCTGTTTAGTCATGTTTTACCCCCCCATTTCATACAGCTCTGTTTAGTCATGTTTTACCCCCCATTTCATACAGCTATTGGTTCTGAGTTTCACTGCGTGGGGATTTGATGTTTATTATTTTATTTAACAGGTAAGACATTCTGAGACTTAGGTCTATATATATATATACATTAAAATACAAAAACACGGTTATGGGAAGAACAAATAAAACATCCCAAATCAACCAGAATTTTCTTTTTTACATTCGTCCACAAATAAGTTCCCAATCAATACTTTAAATCGGGGCGGCAGCGTAGCCTAGTGGTTAGAGCGTTGGACTAGTAACCAGCAGGTAGCCTAGTGGTTAGAGTGTTGGACTAGTAACCAGCAGGTAGACTAGTGGTTAGAGCGTTGGACTAGTAACCAGCAGGTAGCCTAGTGGTTAGAGTGTTGGACTAGTAACCAGCAGGTAGCCTAGTGGTTAGAGTGTTGGACTAGTAACCAGCAGGTAGCCTAGTGGTTAGAGTGTTGGACTAGTAACCAGCAGGTAGCCTAGTGGTTAGAGCGTTGGACTAGTAACCAGCAGGTAGCCTAGTGGTTAGAGCGTTGGACTAGTAACCAGCAGGTAGCCTAGTGGTTAGAGTGTTGGACTAGTAACCAGCAGGTAGACTAGTGGTTAGAGCGTTGGACTAGTAACCAGCAGGTAGACTAGTGGTTAGAGCGTTGGACCAGTAACCGAAAGGTTGCAAGTTTGAATCCCAGAGTGGACAAGGTACAAATATTCTATTGTTCTGCCCCTGAACAAGGCACTGTTCCTAAGCTGTCATTGAAAATAAGAATTTGTTCTTAGCTGACTTGCCTACTTAATGGTTCATCTGAACCATTTTTATGAGAGTTTGAAGAAAAAAAACATTTATTTAGTTTAGCCCGTATTAAAGCACAAGTTTTAAATCAGCGAGGGATTCCTGCATAGCTATAAAATATTACTTCTACAATGTAGGAAATATTACAAATAAATAAAAGTCCATACTGGTACTGTATATAAAATTAGAAATGTTCCTTACAATTTATTTTTTTAACAAATCCATCATTTGTTATAATTGACATAAACCATTATTTTACAGGAAAACATTTAAATGAGAGATTATTACTGTAATTTTACAATAATTTGTTCATTATTAAGGGTGGAAAAAAGGAAGTTACTGTAACATTTTTTGTGAATTTTCTGTAAAATTACACAGTTTACAGTGTAGACTCTAGGTTATTTTACCCCGTTCAAAGGCACTTAAATATTTTGTCTTGTCCATTCACCCTCTGAATGGCACACAGACACAATCCACGTCTCAAGGCTTAAAAATCCTCCTTTAACACGTCACCTCCCCTTTATCGACACTAATTGAAGTGGATTGTGCTTATTCCTAATTTTTGGGATGCAAAATGGTTGAACAATGTATCTACGCCTGTATTTGTTGGTAAAATATAGACTCTCAGCTTTCATTTGACAGCCAATTGTGATACACTTCCTTAACATGTTGGTGCTCATGGATCATTCAAAATGTCAGACCTGTTGGGGCGGTATGCAAACTGAAGTGGGTCTAGGGTGGCCGGTAAGGTGGAGGTGATATGATCCTTGACTAGTCTCTCAAAGCATTACGACCAGGAATACATTACGACCAGGAATACGACTTTCCCGAATGACGGGGGGGGGGGGTGTATGCGTCATGATTAACGACTCATGGTGTAATCATAACAACATACAGGAACTCAAGTCCTTCTGCTCACCCGACCTAGAATTGCTTACAATCAAATGCCGGCCATTTTACCTCCCAAGATAATTCTCGTCAGTTATCGTCACAGCTGTGTACATTCCCCCTCAAGCAGACACCATGACGGCCCTCAAGGAACTTCACTGAACTCTATGTAAACTGGAAACCATATATCCTGAGGCTGCATTTATTGTAGCTGGGGATTTTAACAAAGCAAATTTCAGATCAAGGCAACCTAAATTCTATCAGCATACTGATTGTAATACTCGCAGGGGTAATACACTCGATCACTTCTACTCTAACTTCCACGATGCATACAAAGCCCTCCCCCGCCCTCCCTTCGGGCAAATCCGACCACGACGCCATCTTGCTCCTACCGTCTTATAGGCAGAAACTCAAACATGATGTACCAGTGACTAGAACTATTCAACGCTGGTCTGACCAATCGGAATCCACGCTTCAAGACTGTTTTGACCACGCGGACTGGGATATGTTCCGGGCAGCCTCAGAGAACAACATCGATCTATACGCTGACTCAGTGAGTGAGTTTATCAGGAAGTGTATAAGAGATGTTGTACCCACTGTGACTATTAAAACCTTCCCTAACCAGAAACCGCGGACAGATGGAAGCATTCACGCAAAACTGAAAGCGCGAACCACCACATTTAACCATGGCAAGATGGCAGAATGTAAACAGTGTAGTTATTCCCTCCGCAAGGCAATCAAACAAGCGAAACGCCGGTACAGGGACAAAGTCGAGTCAATGGCTCAGACACGAGACGTATGTGGCAGGGTCTACGGGAAATCACAGACTACAAAAAATATGTGTTTACGGACATATTCTATCGCTCCCTATCCCCGTTTGCTATCCCCACATTCTTCAAGATGGCCACCGTTGGTCCTGTACCCAGGAAGGCAAAGATAACTGAACTAAATTACTATCGCCCCGTCACACTCACTTCTGTCATCATGAAGTGCTTTGAGAGACTAGTCAAGGATCATATCACCTCCACCTTACCGGCCACCCTAGACCCACTTCAGTTTGCATACCGCCCCAACAGGTCCAACTCTAACCCTTAACCCTGCTCTCTGTCTGCTACAGTAGTGTGGACCGTATCCAGCAGCTGAGGAGAGAGTACCAGCAGGTCTGCAGAGAGGGAGCAGCACCAGTCTATGAAGAGATAGAGACCAGACAAAGAGGACCTGAGTACAACCAACACAAGGTGAGTGACTCATAACCAACACAAGGTGAGTGACTCATAACTAACACAAGGTGAGTGACTCATAACCAACACAAGGTGAGTGACTCATAATCAACACAAAGTGAGTGGCATTGTGAAAACCATCAATCAGCCCTTGTTGAACAATCATACCACAACCCCCTAACCCTACCCCAGCCCTACCTTACCCAGCCCTGTCACAACCCCCTAACCCTACCCCAGCCCTACCTTACCCAGCCCTGTCACAACCCCCTAACCCTACCCCAGCCCTACCTTACCCAGCCCTGTCACAACCCCCTAACCCTACCCCAGCCCTACCTTACCCAGCCCTGTCACAACCCCCTAACCCTACCCCAGCCCTACCTTACCCAGCCCTGTCACAACCCCCTAACCCTACCCCAGCCCTACCTTACCCAGCCCTGTCACAACCCCCTAACCCTACCCCAGCCCTACCTTACCCAGCCCTGTCACAACCCCCTAACCCTACCCAGCCCTACCTTACCCAGCCCTACCTTACCCAGCCCTGTCACAACCCCCTAACCCTACCCAGCCCTACCTTACCCAGCCCTGTCACAACCCCCTAACCCTACCCCAGCCCTACCTTACCCAGCCCTGTCACAACCCCCTAACCCTACCCAGCCCTACCTTACCCAGCCCTACCTTACCCAGCCCTGTCACAACCCCCTAACCCTACCCAGCCCTACCTTACCCAGCCCTGTCACAACACCCTAACCCTACCCCAGCCCTACCTTACCCAGCCCTGTCACAACCCCCTAACCCTACCCCAGCCCTACCTTACCCAGCCCTGTCACAACCCCCTAACCCTACCCCAGCCCTACCTTACCCAGCCCTGTCACAACCCCCTAACCCTACCCCAGCCCTACCTTACCCAGCCCTGTCACAACCCCCTAACCCTACCCCAGCCCTACCTTACCCAGCCCTGTCACAACCCCCTAACCCTACCCCAGCCCTACCTTACCCAGCCCTGTCACAACCTCCTAACCCTACCCCAGCCCTACCTTACCCAGCCCTGTCACAACCCCCTAACCCTACCCCAGCCCTACCTTACCCAGCCCTGTCACAACCCCCTAACCCTACCCCAGCCCTACCTTACCCAGCCCTGTCACAACCCCCTAACCCTACCCCAGCCCTACCTTACCCAGCCCTGTCACAACCCCCTAACCCTACCCAGCCCTACCTTACCCAGCCCTGTCACAACCCCCTAACCCTACCCAGCCCTACCTTACCCAGCCCTGTCACAACCCCCTAACCCTACCCAGCCCTACCTTACCCAGCCCTGTCACAACCCCCTAACCCTACCCCAGCCCTACCTTACCCAGCCCTACCTTACCCAGCCCTGTCACAACCCTACCCCAGCCCTACCTTACCCAGCCCTACCTTACCCAGCCCTGTCACAACCCTACCCCAGCCTTACCTTACCCAGCTCTACCTTACCCAGCCATATCACAATCCTACCCCAGCCCTACCTTACCCAGCCCTGTCACAACCCTACCCCAGCCCTACCTTACCCAGCTCTACCTTACCCAGCCCTATCACAACCCTACCTTACCCAGCCCCTTCACAACCCTACCTTACCCAGCCCTACCTTACCTAGCCCTGTCACAACCCTACCTTACCCAGCCCTGTCACAACCCTACCCCAGCCCTACCTTACCCAGCCCTGTCACAACCCTACCCCAGCCCTACCTTACCCAGCCCTACCTTACCCAGCCCTGTCACAACCCTACCCCAGCCCTACCTTACCCAGCCCTACCTTACCCAGCCCTGTCACAACCCTACCCCAGCCTTACCTTACCCAGCTCTACCTTACCCAGCCATATCACAATCCTACCCCAGCCCTACCTTACCCAGCCCTGTCACAACCCTACCCCAGCCCTACCTTACCCAGCTCTACCTTACCCAGCCCTATCACAACCCTACCTTACCCAGCCCCTTCACAACCCTACCTTACCCAGCCCTACCTTACCTAGCCCTGTCACAACCCTACCTTACCCAGCCCTGTCACAACCCTACCCCAGCCCTACCTTACCCAGCCCTGTCACAACCCTACCCAGCCCTACCTTACCCAGCCCTGTCACAACCCTACCCAGCCCTACCTTACCCAGCCCTACCTTACCCAGCCCTGTCACAACCCTACCCCAGCCCTACCTTACCCAGCCCTACCTTACCCAGCCCTGTCACAACCCTACCCCAGCCTTACCTTACCCAGCTCTACCTTACCCAGCCCTATCACAACCCTACCTTACCCAGCCCCTTCACAACCCTACCTTACCCAGCCCTACCTTACCTGGCCCTGTCACAACCCTACCTTACCCAGCCCTGTCACAACCCTACCCAACCCAGCCCTGTCACTACCCTACCCCAGCCCTACCTTACCTAGCCCTGTCACAACCCTACCTTACCCAGCCCTGTCACAACCCTACCCCAGCCCTACCTTACCCAGCCCTGTCACAACCCTACCTTACCCAGCCCTACCTTACCCAGCCCTACCTTACCCAGCCCTACCTTACCCAGCCCTGTCACAACCCTACCTTACCCAGCCCTGTCACAACCCCCTAACCCTACCCCAGCCCTACCTTACCCAGCCCTGTCACAACCCCCTAACCCTACCCCAGCCCTACCTTACCCAGCCCTGTCACAACCCTACCCCAGCCCTACCTTACCCAGCCCTACCTTACCCAGCCCTGTCACAATCCTACCCCAGCCCTACCTTACCCAGCCCTACCTTACCCAGCCCTGTCACAACCCCCTAACCCTACCCCAGCCCTACCTTACCCAGCCCTGTCACAACCCCCTAACCCTACCCCAGCCCTACCTTACCCCAGCCCTACCTTACCCAGCCCTGTCACAACCCCCTAACCCTACCCCAGCCCTACCTTACCCAGCCCTGTCACAACCCTACCCCAGCCCTACCTTACCCAGCCCTACCTTACCCAGCCCTGTCACAACCCTACCCCAGCCCTACCTTACCCAGCCCTACCTTACCCAGCCCTGTCACAACCCTACCCCAGCCTTACCTTACCCAGCTCTACCTTACCCAGCCATATCACAATCCTACCCCAGCCCTACCTTACCCAGCCCTGTCACAACCCTACCCCAGCCCTACCTTACCCAGCTCTACCTTACCCAGCCCTATCACAACCCTACCTTACCCAGCCCCTTCACAACCCTACCTTACCCAGCCCTACCTTACCTAGCCCTGTCACAACCCTACCTTACCCAGCCCTGTCACAACCCTACCCCAGCCCTACCTTACCCAGCCCTGTCACAACCCTACCCCAGCCCTACCTTACCCAGCCCTACCTTACCCAGCCCTGTCACAACCCTACCCCAGCCCTACCTTACCCAGCCCTACCTTACCCAGCCCTGTCACAACCCTACCCCAGCCTTACCTTACCCAGCTCTACCTTACCCAGCCATATCACAATCCTACCCCAGCCCTACCTTACCCAGCCCTGTCACAACCCTACCCCAGCCCTACCTTACCCAGCTCTACCTTACCCAGCCCTATCACAACCCTACCTTACCCAGCCCCTTCACAACCCTACCTTACCCAGCCCTACCTTACCTAGCCCTGTCACAACCCTACCTTACCCAGCCCTGTCACAACCCTACCCCAGCCCTACCTTACCCAGCCCTGTCACAACCCTACCCAGCCCTACCTTACCCAGCCCTGTCACAACCCTACCCAGCCCTACCTTACCCAGCCCTAACTTACCCAGCCCTGTCACAACCCTACCCCAGCCCTACCTTACCCAGCCCTACCTTACCCAGCCCTGTCACAACCCTACCCCAGCCTTACCTTACCCAGCTCTACCTTACCCAGCCCTATCACAACCCTACCTTACCCAGCCCCTTCACAACCCTACCTTACCCAGCCCTACCTTACCTGGCCCTGTCACAACCCTACCTTACCCAGCCCTGTCACAACCCTACCTTACCCAGCCCTGTCACTACCCTACCCCAGCCCTACCTTACCTAGCCCTGTCACAACCCTACCTTACCCAGCCCTGTCACAACCCTACCCCAGCCCTACCTTACCCAGCCCTGTCACAACCCTACCTTACCCAGCCCTACCTTACCCAGCCCTACCTTACCCAGCCCTACCTTACCCAGCCCTGTCACAACCCTACCTTACCCAGCCCTACCTTACCCAGCCCTGTCACAACCCTACCTTACCCAGCCCTACCTTACCCAGCCCTGTCACAACCCTACCTTACCCAGCCCTGTCACAACCCTACCCCAGCCCTACCTTACCCAGCCCTGTCACAACCCTACCTTACCCAGCCCTACCTTACCCAGTCCTGTCACAACCCTACCTTACCCAGCCCTACCTTACCCAGCCCTGTCACAACCCTACCTTACCCAGCCCTGTCACAAACCTACCTTACCCAGCCCTGTCACAACCCTCCCCCAGCCCTACCTTACCCAGGCCTGTCACAACCCTACCTTACCCAGCCCTGTCACAACCCTACCCCAGCCCTACCTTACCCAGCCCTACCTTACCCAGCCCTGTCACAACCCTACCCAGCCCTACCTTACCCAGCCCTACCTTACCCAGCCCTGTCACAACCCTACCCCAGCCCTACCTTACCCAGCCCTACCTTACCCAGCCCTGTCACAACCCTACCCCAGCCTTACCTTACCCAGCTCTACCTTACCCAGCCCTATCACAACCCTACCTTACCCAGCCCCTTCACAACCCTACCTTACCCAGCCCTACCTTACCTGGCCCTGTCACAACCCTACCTTACCCAGCCCTGTCACAACCCTACCTTACCCAGCCCTGTCACAACCCTACCTTACCCAGCCCTGTCACTACCCTACCCCAGCCCTACCTTACCTAGCCCTGTCACAACCCTACCTTACCCAGCCCTGTCACAACCCTACCCCAGCCCTACCTTACCTAGCCCTGTCACAACCCTACCTTACCCAGCCCTGTCACAACCCTACCCCAGCCCTACCTTACCCAGCCCTGTCACAACCCTACCTTACCCAGCCCTACCTTACCCAGCCCTACCTTACCCAGCCCTGTCACAACCCTACCTTACCCAGCCCTACCTTACCCAGCCCTGTCACAACCCTACCTTACCCAGCCCTACCTTACCCAGCCCTGTCACAACCCTACCTTACCCAGCCCTGTCACAACCCTACCCCAGCCCTACCTTACCCAGCCCTGTCACAACCCTACCTTACCCAGCCCTACCTTACCCAGCCCTGTCACAACCCTACCTTACCCAGCCCTACCTTACCCAGCCCTGTCACAACCCTACCTTACCCAGCCCTGTCACAAACCTACCTTACCCAGCCCTGTCACAACCCTCCCCCAGCCCTACCTTACCCAGCCCTGTCACAACCCTACCTTACCCAGCCCTGTCACAACCCTACCCCAGCCCTACCTTACCCAGCCCTACCTTACCCAGCCCTGTCACAACCCTACCCCAGCCCTACCTTACCCAGCCCTGTCACAACCCTACCCCAGCCTTACCTTACCCAGCTCTACCTTACCCAGCCCTATCACAATCCTACCCCAGCCCTACCTTACCCAGCCCTGTCACAACCCTACCCCAGCCCTACCTTACCCAGCTCTACCTTACCCAGCCCTATCACAACCCTACCTTACCCAGCCCCTTCACAACCCTACCTTACCCAGCCCTACCTTACCTAGCCCTGTCACAACCCTACCTTACCCAGCCCTGTCACAACCCTACCCCAGCCCTACCTTACCCAGCCCTGTCACAACCCTACCCAGCCCTACCTTACCCAGCCCTGTCACAACCCTACCCAGCCCTACCTTACCCAGCCCTACCTTACCCAGCCCTGTCACAACCCTACCCCAGCCTTACCTTACCCAGCTCTACCTTACCCAGCCCTATCACAACCCTACCTTACCCAGCCCCTTCACAACCCTACCTTACCCAGCCCTACCTTACCTGGCCCTGTCACAACCCTACCTTTCCCAGCCCTGTCACAACCCTACCCCAGCCCTACCTTACCCAGCCCTACCTTACCCAGCCCTGTCACAACCCTACCCCAGCCTTACCTTACCCAGCCCTACCTTACCCAGCCCTGTCACAACCCCTACCCAGCCCTACCTACCCAGCCCTGTCACAACCCTACCCAGCCCTACCTTACCCAGCCCTACCTTACCTAGCCCTGTCACAACCCTACCTTACCCAGCCCTGTCACAACCCTACCTTAACCAGCCCTGTCACAACCCTACCTTACCCAGCCCTGTCACTACCCTACCCCAGCCCTACCTTACCTAGCCCTGTCACAACCCTACCTTACCCAGCCCTGTCACAACCCTACCCCAGCCCTACCTTACCCAGCCCTGTCACAACCCTACCTTACCCAGCCCTACCTTACCCAGCCCTACCTTACCCAGCCCTACCTTACCCAGCCCTGTCACAACCCTACCTTACCCAGCCCTACCTTACCCAGCCCTGTCACAACCCTACCTTACCCAGCCCTACCTTACCCAGCCCTGTCACAACCCTACCTTACCCAGCCCTGACACAACCCTACCCCAGCCTACCTTACCCAGCCCTGTCACAACCCTATCTTACCCAGCCCTACCTTACCCAGCCCTGTCACAACCCTACCTTACCCAGCCCTACCTTACCCAGCCCTGTCACAACCCTACCTTACCCAGCCCTACCTTACCCAGCCCTGTCACAACCCTACCTTACCCAGCCCTGTCACAAACCTACCTTACCCAGCCCTGTCACAACCCTCCCCCAGCCCTACCTTACCCAGCCCTGTCACAACCCTACCTTACCCAGCCCTGTCACAACCCTACCCCAGCCCTGTCAAAGTCCTCTACTCAGCCTATAAGAACACCCTATTCACCCCTGGACAACCCTTGGCTTGGGTGATCAGCGGCCATCTGTCTTTTATTTCATTAGCTATCAAATTCACGTTTATTGGTGGCGTACACAGTTTCACAGATGAAATACAACTCCTCTACCGGTGCAGTTAAATGCTTGTGTTACCAGCTTGTGGGCCTGTTATCCGTGGTCCACAGGGGTCAGTCTACTGCCCCAGGGCCTGTTATCCGTGGTCCACAGGGGTCAGTCTACTGCCCCAGGGCCTGTTATCCGTGGTCCACAGGGGTCAGTTTATTGCCCCAGGGCCTGTTATCCGTGGTCCACAGGGGTCAGTTTATTGCCCCAGGGCCTGTTATCCGTGGTCCACAGGGGTCAGTCTACTGCCCCAGGGCCTGTTATCCGTGGTCCACAGGGGTCAGTCTACTGCCCCAGGGCCTGTTATCCGTGTTCCACAGGGGTCAGTCTACTGCCCCAGGGCCTGTTATCCGTGGTCCACAGGGGTCAGTCTACTGCCCCAGGGCCTGTTATCCGTGTTCCACAGGGGTCAGTCTACTGCCCCAGGGCCTGTTATCCGTGGTCCACAGGGGTCAGTCTACTGCCCCAGGGCCTGTTATCCGTGGTCCACAGGGGTCAGTCTACTGCCCCAGGGCCTGTTATCCGTGGTCCACAGGGGTCAGTCTACTGCCCCAGGGCCTGTTATCCGTGGTCCACAGGGGTTAGTCTACTGCCCCAGGGCCTGTTATCCGTGGTCCACAGGGGTCAGTCTACTGCCCCAGGGCCTGTTATCCGTGGTCCACAGGGGTCAGTCTACTGCCCCAGGGCCTGTTATCCGTGGTCCACAGGGGTCAGTCTACTGCCCCAGGGCCTGTTATCCGTGTTCCACAGGGGTCAGTCTACTGCCCCAGGGCCTGTTATCCGTGGTCCACAGGGGTCAGTCTACTGCCCCAGGGCCTGTTATCCGTGGTCCACAGGGGTCAGTCTACTGCCCCAGGGCCTGTTATCCGTGGTCCACAGGGGTCAGTCTACTGCCCCAGGGCCTGTTATCCGTGGTCCACAGGGGTCAGTTTATTGCCCCAGGGCCTGTTATCCGTGGTCCACAGGGGTTAGTCTACTGCCCCAGGGCCTGTTATCCGTGGTCCACAGGGGTCAGTCTACTGCCCCAGGGCCTGTTATCCGTGGTCCACAGGGGTTAGTCTACTGCCCCAGGGCCTGTTATCCGTGGTCCACAGGGGTCAGTCTACTGCCCCAGGGCCTGTTATCCGTGGTCCACAGGGGTTAGTCTACTGCCCCAGGGCCTGTTATCCGTGGTCCACAGGGGTCAGTCTACTGCCCCAGGGCCTGTTATCCGTGTTCCACAGGGGTCAGTCTACTGCCCCAGGGCCTGTTATCCGTGGTCCACAGGGGTCAGTCTACTGCCCCAGGGCCTGTTATCCGTGGTCCACAGGGGTCAGTCTACTGCCCCAGGGCCTGTTATCCGTGGTCCACAGGGGTCAGTCTACTGCCCCAGGGCCTGTTATCCGTGGTCCACAGGGGTCAGTTTATTGCCCCAGGGCCTGTTATCCGTGGTCCACAGGGGTTAGTCTACTGCCCCAGGGCCTGTTATCCGTGGTCCACAGGGGTTAGTCTACTGCCCCAGAGCCTGTTATCCGTGGTCCACAGGGGTCAGTTTATTGCCCCAGGGCCTGTTATCCGTGGTCCACAGGGGTTAGTCTACTGCCCCAGGGCCTGTTATCCGTGGTCCACAGGGGTCAGTCTACTGCCCCAGGGCCTGTTATCCGTGGTCCACAGGGGTCAGTCTACTGCCCCAGGGCCTGTTATCCGTGTTCCACAGGGGTCAGTCTACTGCCCCAGGGCCTGTTATCCGTGGTCCACAGGGGTCAGTCTACTGCCCCAGGGCCTGTTATCCGTGGTCCACAGGGGTCAGTCTATTGCCCCAGGGCCTGTTATCCGTGGTCCACAGGGGTCAGTCTACTGCCCCAGGGCCTGTTATCCGTGGTCCACAGCGGTCAGTCTACTGCCCCAGGGCCTGTTATCCGTGGTCCACAGGGGTCAGTCTACTGCCCCAGGGCCTGTTATCCGTGGTCCACAGGGGTCAGTCTACTGCCCCAGGGCCTGTTATCTGTGGTCCACAGGGGTCAGTCTACTGCCCCAGGGCCTGTTATCCGTGGTCCACAGGGGTCAGTCTACTGCCCCAGGGCCTGTTATCCGTGGTCCACAGGGGTCAGTCTACTGCCCCAGGGCCTGTTATCCGTGGTCCACAGGGGTCAGTCTACTGCCCCAGGGCCTGTTATCCGTGGTCCACAGGGGTCAGTCTACTGCCCCAGGGCCTGTTATCCGTGGTCCACAGGGGTCAGTCTACTGCCCCAGGGCCTGTTATCCGTGTTCCACAGGGGTCAGTCTACTGCCCCAGGGCCTGTTATCCGTGGTCCACAGGGGTCAGTCTACTGCCCCAGGGCCTGTTATCCGTGTTCCACAGGGGTCAGTCTACTGCCCCAGGGCCTGTTATCCGTGGTCCACAGGGGTCAGTCTACTGCCCCAGGGCCTGTTATCCGTGGTCCACAGGGGTCAGTCTACTGCCCCAGGGCCTGTTATCCGTGGTCCACAGGGGTCAGTCTATTGCCCAATTATGGTGCCACCAACCTCCTGTGGTGGCAGTGTACTGTGGCCTGTACCGTTCACGGTGCTAATGAGAGTTAGCGGCCTTATGCTAGTGGAACCTGCCCAGTGTGACTGCCAACACGCTCCACATGGCTATCATACCACCCGCCCACCGCTAACACCTGGTGTAGCGCTGCGGAACCAGTAACTGTGAGGGGAGTCCGGGGCCCACTGCCTACCAACACATCTGGGCCTGGTTTACTGAAGGACCACACAACAGGCAGACAACAGGCAGCACACTGGAGGAACAGGCAGCGCACTGAAGGAACAGGCAGACAACAGGCAGCACACTGGAGGAACAGGCAGACAACAGGCAGCACACTGAAGGAACAGGCAGCACACTGAAGGAACAGGCAGCACACTGAAGGAACAGGCAGACAACAGGCAGCACACTGGAGGAACAGGCAGCACACTGAAGGAACAGGCAGACAACAGGCAGCACACTGAAGGAACAGGCAGACAACAGGCAGCACACTGAAGGAACAGGCAGACAACAGGCAGCACACTGGAGGAACAGGCAGCACACTGAAGGAACAGGCAGACAACAGGCAGCACACTGGAGGAACAGGCAGCACACTGAAGGAACAGGCAGACAACAGGCAGCACACTGGAGGAACAGGCAGACAACAGGCAGCACACTGGAGGAACAGGCAGACAACAGGCAGCACACTGAAGGAACAGGCATCACACTGAAGGAACAGGCATACAACAGGCAGCACACTGGAGGAACAGGCAGACAACAGGCAGCACACTGAAGGACCAGGTAGCACACTGAAGGAACAGGCAGTACACTGAAGGAACAGGCATCACACTGGAGGAACAGGCAGCATACTGGAGGAACAGGCAGACAACAGGCAGCATACTGGAGGAACAGGCAGACAACAGACAGCACACTGGAGGAACAGGCAGACAACAGGCAGCACACTGGAGGAACAGGCAGACAACAGGCAGCACACTGGAGGAACAGGCATACAACAGGCAGCACACTGGAGGAACAGACAGACAACAGGCAGCACACTGGAGGAACAGGCAGACAACAGGCAGCACATTGGAGGAACAGGCAGAGAACAGGCAGCACACTGAATGAACAGGCAGACAACAGGCAGCACACTGGAGGAACAGGCAGCACACTGGAGGAACAGGCAGAGAACAGGCAGCACACTGAATGAACAGGCAGACAACAGGCAGCACACTGGAGGAACAGGCAGTACACTGAAGGAACAGGCAGACACCAGGCAGCACACTGGAGGAACAGGCAGACAACAGGCAGCACACTGGAGGAACAGGCAGCACAACAGGCAGCACACTGGAGGAACAGGCAGCACACCGAAGGAACAGGCAGACAACAGGCAGCACACTGGAGGAACATGCAGACAACAGGCAGCACACTGGAGGAACAGGCAGACAACAGGCAGCACACTGGAGGAACAGGCAGAGAACAGGCAGCACACTGAAGGAACAGGCAGACAACAGGCAGCACACTGAATGAACAGGCATACAACAGGCAGCACACTGGAGGAACAGGCAGACAACAGGCAGCACACCGAAGGAACAGGCAGCACACTGAAGGAACAGGCAGACAACAGGCAGACAACAGGCAGCATCCTATAAACAGAAACCATTAGTGTTTCAGCCCTCCAGGGCCGGTTTGGAACAGGCCTGGTATAGGTAGGGCGTAGGGTATAATTTGGGATAGAGCCACTGAATCTAGCCTACTACTACTGCTGCTCAAATCAAAATGTATTCGTCGAATACTCATATTTAGCTCATTTTATCGCGGGTGTAGCTAAATGCTTGTGTTCCTAGCTCCAACGGTGCAGTAATATCTTACAATAGATTAAAGGAATTAAGCAATATTAGAAAGAGCAGATTCTGGAATATAAATATATATATGAATATGATGGTGTGTATAGACAGTATTTGAATAGAAAAGGCAGTATTTACAGTACCGGTCAAAGGTTTGGACACGCCTACTCATTCAAGGGTTTTTCTTTATTTTTACTATTTTCTACATTGTATGGAATTTTTTGTATTCTTTTATTTCACCTTTATTTAACCAGGTAGGCCAGTTGAGAACAGGTTCTCATTTACAACTGCGACCTGGCCAAGATAAAGCAAAGCAGTGCGACACAAACAACAACACAGTTACACATGGAATAAACAAGCGTACAGTCAATAATACAGTAGAAAAATAGAAAGTCTATATACAGTGTGTGCAAATGGCATGAGGAGGTAAGGCAATAAATAGGCCATAGTAGCAAAGTAATTACAATTTAGCAGATTAACACTGGAGTGACAGATGAGCAGATGATGATGAGCAGATGAAGGTGTGCAAGTAGAGATACTGGTGTGCAAAAGAGCAGCAAAGTAACTAAAACAATATGGGGATGAGGTAGGTAGATTGGGTGGGCTATTTACAGATGGATTATGTACAGCTGCAGCGATCGGTTAGCTGCTCAGATAGCTGATGTTTAAAGTTAGTGAGGGAAATGTAAGTCTCCAGCTTCAGCGATTTTTGCAATTTGTTCCAGTCACTGGCAACAGAGAACTGGAAGGAAAGGCGGCCAAAGGAGGTGTTGGCTTTGGGGATGATCAGTGAGATATACCTGCTGGAACGTGTGCTACGGGTGGGTGTTGATATCGTGACCAGTGAGCTGAGATAAGGCGGAGCTTTACCTAGCATAGACTTATAGATGACCTGGAGCCAGTGGGTCTGGCGACGAATATGTAGCGAGGGCCAGCCGACGAGAGCATACAGGTCGCAGTGGTGGGTGGTATAAGGGGCTTTGGTGACGGATGGCCCTGTGATAGACTGCATCCAGTTTGCTGAGTAGAGTGTTGGAGGCTATTTTGTAAATGACATCGCAGAAGTCGAGGATCGGTAGGATGGTCAGTTTTACGAGGATCATGTAGTGACCAAAAAAGTGTTAAAACAAATCTCAATATATTTTATATTTGAGATTCTTCAAAGTAACCACCCTTTGCCTTTTTTTTACATTTTACTTTATTTAACTAGGCAAATCAGTTAAGAACAACTTCTTATTTACAATGACGGCCTACCGGGGAACAGTGGGTTAACTTCCTGTTCAGGGGCAGAACGTCATATTTTTACCTTGTCAGCTCGGGGATTCGATCTTGCAACCTTTCGGTTACTAGTTCAACGCTCTAACCACTAGGCTACCTGCCACCTTGATGCCAGCTTTGCACACTATTGGTGTTCTCTCAACCAGCTTCACCTGGAATGCTTTTCCAACAGTCTTGAAGGAGTTCTCACATATTCTGAGCACTTGTTGGCTGCTTTTTCTTCACTCTGTGATCCAACTCATCCCAAACCATCTCAATTGGGTTGAGGTCGGGTGATTGTGGAGGCCAGGTCATCTGATGCAGCACTCCATCACTCTCTTTGGTCAAATAGCCCTTACACAGCCTGGAGGTGTGTTTTGGGTCATTGTCCTGTTGAAAAACTAATGATAGTCCCACTAAGCGCAAACCAGGTGGGATGGCGTATCACTGCAGAATGCTGTGGTTGCCATGCTGGTTAAGTGTGCCTTGAATTCTAAATAAATCACAGACCGTGTCACCAGCAAAGCACCCCCACACCTCCTCCTCCGTGCTTCACGGTGGGAACCACACATGCAGAGATCATCCGTTCACCTACTATGCGTCTCACAAAGACCAAACATTTCACATTTGGACTCATCAGACCAAAGGATAGATTTCGGGTCTAATGTCCATTGCTCGTGTTTCTTGGCCCGAGCAAGTCTCTTCTTCCTTTTGGTTTCTTTGAAACAATTTGGACCATTGATTCTGAACTGTTGATGTTGAGATGTGTCTGTTACTTGAACTCTGTGAAGCATTTATTTGGTCTGCAATCTGAGGTGCAGTTAACTCCAATGAATTTATCCTCTGCAGCAGAGGTAACTCTGGGTCTTCCTTTCCTGTGGCGGTCCTCATGAGAGCCAGTTTCATCATAGCGCTTGATGGGTTTTGCCTGATGCACTTGAAGAAACTGTCAAAGTTCTTGAAATGTTCCGTATTGACTGACCTTCATGTCTTAAAGTAATGATGGACTGTTGTTTCTCGTTGCTTATTTGAGCTGTTCTTGCCATAATATGGACTTGGTCTTTTACCAAATATGGCTATCTCCTGTATACCATCCCTACCTTGTCAAAACACAACTGATTGGCTCAAACACATTAAAAAGGAAAGAAATTTGACAAATTAACGTTTAACAAGGCACACCAAACTACCTCATGAAGCTGTTTGAGAGAATGCCAAGAGTGTGCAAAGCTGTCATAAAGGGTGGCTACTTTGAAGAATCTCAAATAAAAAATATATTTTGATTTGTTTAACACTTTTTTGGTTACTCCATGATTCCATGTATTATTTCATCGTTGTTTATGTCTTCACTATTATGTGTGCAAACTTTTGACTGTATATAGGATGAGCCTTGACTAGAATACAGTATGTATACTAAACGTTAGGATCACCTGCTCTTTCCATGACATCAATCAATCAATCAAATGTATTTATAAAGCCCTTCTTACATCACCTGATATCTCAAAGTGCTGTACAGAAACCCAGCCTAAAACCCCAAACAGCAAGCAATGCAGGTGTAGAAGCACGGTGGCTAGGAAAAACTCGCTAGAAAGGCCAGAACCTAGGAAGAAACCTAGAGAGGAACCAGGCTCTGAGGGGTGGCCAGTCCTCTTCTGGCTGTGCCGGGTGGAGATTATAACAGAACATGGCCAAGATGTTCAAATGTTCATAGATGACCATCATGGTCAGTTAATAATAATCACAGTAGTTTTCGAGGGTGCAACAAGTCAGCACCTCAGGAGTAAATGTCAGTTGGCTTTTCATAGCCGATCATTCTGAGTATCTCTACCACTCCTGCTGTCTCTAAAGAGTTGAAAACAGCAGGTCTGGGACAGGTAGCACGTCCGGTGAACAGGTCAGGGTTCCATAGCCGCAGGCAGAACAGTTGAAACTGGAGCAGCAGCACGGCCAGGTGGACTGGGGACAGCAAGGAGTCATCAGGCCAGGTAGTCCTGATGCATGGTCCTACGAGAGAGAGAAAGAAAGAGAGAAAAATAGAGAACATTTTACTTAAATTCACACATGACACCGGATAAGACAGGAGAAATACTCCAGATATAACAGACTGACCCTAGCCCCCCGACACATAAACTACTGCTGCATAAATACTGGAGGCTGAGACAGGAGGGGTCAGGAGACACTGTGGCCCCATCCGATGATACCCCCGGACAGGGCCAACCAGGCAGGATATAACCCCACCCACTTTGCCAAAGCACATCCCCCACACCACTAGAGGGATCTCTTCAACCACCAACTTACCATCCTGAGACAAGGCCGAATATAGCTAATGGGGATCCCTAATATATACAAAGACTGACCAGGTGAATCCAGGTGAAAACTACGATCCCTTATTGATGTCACTTGTTAAATCCACTTCAATCAGTGTAGATAAAAGGGGAGGAGATAGGTTCATTAAGGACGTTGAAGCCTTGAGACAATTGAGACATGGATTCTGAATGGGTACGATTTAGATGGTGAACGGGCAAGACAAAAGATTCAAGTGCCTTTGAACAGGGTATGGCAGTAGGTGACAGGCTCACCGGTTTGTGTCAGGAACTGTAACGCTTCTGGGTTTTTCACGCTCAACAGTTTCCCTTGTGTATTAATTAAGAATGGTCCACCGTGAAACATAAGATATTACAGTTTTTAATGTCCTGTTGGTAGGATAGTTTCAAATCGTAGATCATCCAGTTTATTCTCCAGTGATTGCACGTTGGCCAATAGAACGAATGGTAGAGGCGAGTTACCCACTCGCAGATGAATTCTCACAAGGTCCCCCGATCTCCGCACCCTGTGTTTCCATCTCGGGCCTGGTCTCGGAGAAGTAGTATATCTTTTTCGTCAGACTCATTTAAAGAAAAAATTCTTTGTCCAGTTCGAGGTGAGTCATCGCTGTTCTGACGTCCAGAATCTCCTTTCGGTCATAAGAGACGGGTTGCAGCAACGTCATGTACAAAATAAGTTACAAACGAAATAACACAGTTGGTTAGGAGCCCGTAAAACGTCCGCCATCCCCTCCGGCGCCATTATCACTAATGGTGAACATCTTGAAGCAGGTGGGGACAACAGACTGGGACAGGGAGAGATTGAATATTTCCGTAAACACTTCAGCCAGCTGGTCTGCACATACTCTGAGGACAGATACAATACGTTTCTGAAAATAAAAAAAGGAAAAGGGAGCAATTCCTTGGAGCTGATTCACTTGGAGCTGATTCACTTGGAGCTGATTCATTCACTCTGAACAGTAGAAACGGATCAATACCTTGGAGCTGATTCACTTGGAGCTGATTCACTTGGAGCTGATTCATTCACTCTGAACAGTAGAAACGGATCAATACCTTGGTGCTGATTCACTTGGAGCTGATTCATTCACTCTGAACAGTAGAAACGGATCAATACCTTGGAGCTGATTCACTTGGAGCTGATTCATTCACTCTGAACAGTAGAAACGGACCAATACTTCCGGTTGAACTTCCAGCGCCGAAAAGAGATGGCCGCCTCGCTTCGCGTTCCTTGGAAAATATGCAGTATTTTTTTACGTGTTATTTCTTACATCGGTACCCCAGGTAATCTTAGGTTTCATTACATACAGTCGGGAGGAACTATTGAATATACGATTAACGTCAACTCATCATCGTTCCTACCAGGAATATGACTTTCCCGAAACGGATCCAGTGTTTTGCCTTCCACCCAATACAATGGATCTGATCCCAGCCGGCGACCCTGTGCGACGCCGAAAAAGGGGAAAACGAGGCGGTCTCGTGGTCAGGCTTCGGAGACGGGCACATCGCGCTCCACTCCCTAGCATACTACTCGCCAATGTCCAGTCTCTTGACAATAAGGTTGATGAAATCCGAGCACGGGTAGCATTCCAGAGAGACATCAGGGATTGCAACGTGCTCTGCTTCACGGAAACATGGCTAACTCAAGGGACGCTAACGGAGTCGGTGCAGCCAGCTGGTTTCTTCATGCATCGCGCCGACAGAAACAAACATCTTTCCGGTAAGAAGAGGGGCGGGGGGGTATGCCTTATGATTAACGAGAAGTGGTGTGATCATCATAACAACACACAGGAACTCAAGTCATTCTGTTCACCTGATCTAGAACTCCTCACAATCAAATGTCGACCGCATTATCTACCAAGGGAATTCTCTTCAATCATAATCACAGCCGTATATATTCCCCCCCAAGCAGACACATCGATGGCCCTGAACGAACTTTATCTGACTCTTTGTAAACTGGAAACCACACACCCTGAGGCTGCATTCATCGTAGCTGGGGATTTTAACAAGGCTAATCTAAAAACAAAACTCCCTAAATTCTATCAGCATATCGATTGTGCTACCAGGGCTGGGAAAACCCTAGATCATTGTTATACTAATTTCCGCGACGCATATAAGGCCCTCCCCCGCCCCCCTTTCGGAAAAGCTGACCACGACTCCATTTTGTTGATTCCAGCCTACAAACAGAAACTCAAACAACAAGCTCCCGCGCTCAGGTCTGTTCAACGCTGGTCCGACCAATCTGAATCCACGCTTCAAGACTGCTTCGATCACGCGGATTGGAATATGTTCCGCATCGCGTCCAACAACAATATTGACGAATATGCTGATTCGGTGAGCGAGTTCATTAGGAAGTGCATTGACGATGTCGTACCCACAGCAACGATAAAAACATTCCCAAACCAGAAACCGTGGATTGACGGCAGCATTCGCGTGAAACTGAAAGCGCGAACCACTGCTTTTAACCAGGGCAAGGTGACCGGAAGCATGACCGAATACAAACAGTGTAGCTATTCTCTCCGCAAGGCAATCAAACAGGCTAAGTCTCAGTACAGAGACAAAATCGAGTCGCAATTCAACAGCTCAGACACAAGAGGTATGTGGCAGGGTCTACAGTCAATCACGGATTACAAAAAGAAAACCAGCCCCGTCGCGGACCAGGATGTCTTGCTCCCAGACAGGCTAAACAACTTTTTTGCCCGCTTTGAGGACAATACAGTGCCACTGACACGGCCCCCTACCAAAACCTGCGGGCTCTCCTTCACTGCAGCCGAGGTGAGTAAAACATTTAAACGTGTTAACCCTCGCAATGCTGCAGGCCCAGACGGCATTCCCAGCCGCGTCCTCAGAGCATGCGCAGACCAGCTGGCTGGTGTGTTTACGGACATATTCAATCAATCCTTATCCCAGTCTGCTGTTCCCACATGCTTCAAGAGGGCAACCATTGTTCCTGTTCCCAAGAAAGCTAAGGTAACTGAGCTAAACGACTACCGCCCCGTAGCACTCACTTCCGTCATCATGAAGTGCTTTGAGAGACTAGTCAAGGACCATATCACCTCCACCCTACCGGACACCCTAGACCCACTCCAATTTGCTTACCGACCCAATAGGTCCACAGACGACGCAATCACAACCACACTGCACACTGCCCTAACCCATCTGGACAAGAGGAATACCCATGTGAGAATGCTGTTCATCGATTACAGCTCAGCATTTAACACCATAGTACCCTCCAAACTCGTCATCAAGCTCGAGACCCTGGGTCTCGACCCCGCCCTGTGCAACTGGGTCCTGGACTTCCTGACGGGCCGCCCCCAGGTGGTGAGGGTAGGTAACAACATCTCCACCCCGCTGATCCTCAACACTGGGGCCCCACAAGGGTGCGTTCTGAGCCCTCTCCTGTACTCCCTGTTCACCCACGACTGCGTGGCCATGCACGCCTCCAACTCAATCATCAAGTTTGCGGATGACACTACAGTGGTAGGCTTGATTACCAACAACGACGAGACGGCCTACAGGGAGGAGGTGAGGGCCCTCGGAGTGTGGTGTCAGGAAAATAACCTCACACTCAACGTCAACAAAACAAAGGAGATGATTGTGGACTTCAGGAAACAGCAGAGGGAGCACCCCCCTATCCACATCGACGGGTCAGTAGTGGAGAAGGTGGAAAGTTTTAAGTTCCTCGGTGTACACATCACGGACAAACTGAATTGGTCCACCCACACAGACAGCGTTGTGAAGAAGGCGCAGCAGCGCCTCTTCAACCTCAGGAGGCTGAAGAAATTCGGCTTGTCACCAAAAGCACTCACAAACTTCTACAGATGCACAATCGAGAGCATCCTGTCGGGCTGTATCACCGCCTGGTACGGCAACTGCTCCGCCCACAACCGTAAGGCTCTCCAGAGGGTAGTGAGGTCTGCAGAACGCATCACCAGGGGCAAACTACCTGCCCTCCAGGACACCTACACCACCCGATGTCACAGGAAGGCCATAAAGATCATCAAGGACAACAACCACCCAAGCCACTGCCTGTTCACCCCGCTATCATCCAGAAGGCGAGGTCAGTACAGGTGCATCAAAGCAGGGACCGAGAGACTGAAAAACAGCTTCTATCTCAAGGCCATCAGACTGTTAAACAGCCACCACTAACATTTAGCGGCCGCTGCCAACATACTGACTCAACTCCAGCCACTTTAAAAATGGGAATTGATGGAAATTATGTAAAAATGTACCACTAGCCACTTTAAACAATGCCACTTAATACAATGTTTACATACCCTACATTACCCATCTCATATGTATATACTGTACTCTATATCATCTACTGCATCTTGCCATCTTTATGTAATACATGTACCACTAGCCACTTTAAACTATGCCACTTTATGTTTACATACCCTACAGTACTCATCTCATATGTATATACCGTACTCTATACCATCTACTGCATCTTGCCATGCCGTTCTGTACCACCACTCATTCATATATCTTTATGTACATATTCTTTATCCCTTTACACTTGTGTGTGTGTGTAAGGTAGTAGTTGTGGAATTGTTAGGTTAGATTACTGTTGGTTATTACTGCATTGTCGGAACTAGAAGCACAAGCATTTCGCTACACTCGCATTAACATCTGCTAACCATGTGTATGTGACTAATAAAATTTGATTTGATTTGATTTGAATACCTTGGAGCTGATTCACTTGGAGCTGATTCACTTGGAGCTGATTCACTTGGAGCTGATTCACTTGTAGCTGATTCATTCACTCTGAACAGTAGAAAAGGACCAATACCTTGGTGCTGATTCATTCACTCTGAACAGTAGACTTGAAGTGTAATTCTGAAAAGAGCAGCAGCTGTGTTGTGAGTGGCTGTGTGAATGGCTTCCTTTGTTGCTAGGAGACGCTGAATGGTGATTTTGTTCCACAGGGTTTTTCAAGCTGCAGAGATGTACTGTGGCACTTTGAGAGAGAGTTCAGTTCCAACTGCGGCACCCTATTCCCTACACGGTGCACTACTTTTGACCAGGGTCCATATGGGCTATAATAGGAATTAGGGTGCTATTTGAGACACAGAGGGTTTTGGAGGACAGGCATTATTACTTTGATTGGTACATAAAAACACTTGAGATATAATTGAAGGCTACTTGTGTATCTATATTGATTTGCGAGGAACAGCCTCCTCCTCAGTTCACCTTGGCCTAACAGAAAGGGTCAAGTGGGTGTGTGTCTCAAATGGCTCCCTACCCCCTATACAATGCACTAATTTTGACTTGCCTCATGTGCCAGTCTACTGCCCTATATAGGCTCTTGTCTAAAGTAGTAAACTATATAGGGAATAGGGTGCCATAGGGCTCTTGTCTAAATTAGTGCACTATATAGGGAATAGGGTGCCATTTGGGAAGCAGACAGAGAGGGTAGGTAGGGTGACCATGGTTGGAGGGGGATTGTTTTTAAACTAATTTTAGTGTGATAATCTGCCCTCTTGATCAGCATGCGGTCCTGATGAGATTAGAAGGCTGGATAATTCATTTTTTGACTGATTTTCTGCTTAATTGACTTAAATAGCCTTTTCTGAGAAAGGAGGGAGAGAGGGATGGATGGAGACAGGGAGGGATGGAGGGAGGGATGGATAGAGACAGGGAGGGATGGAGGGAGGGATGGATAGAGACAGGGAGGGAGGGAGGGAGGGATGGAGACAGGGAGGGAGGGATGGAGACAGGGAGGGATGGGGGGAGGGAGGCAGGGAGGGAGGTATGGAGGGAGAGAGGGAGGCATCACTCCCTCCATCCCTCCATACCTCCCTCCATACCTCCCTCCATCCCTCCATCCATCCCTCCCTCCCTCCCTGCATCCCTCCCTCCCTGCCTGCATCCCTCTCTCCATCCCTCTATCCATCCCTCCCTCCTTACCTCCCTCCCTCCATCCCTCCCTCCCTCCCTCCCTCCCTCCCTCCCTCCTTACCTCCCTCCCTCCATCCCTCCCTCCTTACCTCCCTCCCTCTATGGCTCTTTGTCCTTCACTTCAACATGTAATACTAATGGTTTATCCATCAGGATGCCAACCAGCTCCTACATGCCAACTCTAGATGATAATAAATGTATAAGGTGTTGTTAGGACACAGAAAACCATAGGGCGGCTAGTGCCTGTGTAGTTGGCCAAGTGCTAAAACTTCCCAACCAGGAAATGACCAGTCAATACTGTGGTTAGCTGCAAACTGCCTCTTAGATCATAGCAAAGGGGTTTTGAGAGTATGGGTAGAGGTCATTGTAAAAACCAGCTAGCTAGCTCTGTGGTTGTTAGAGGCCCAGGACAATGAGGTTTACTCACTCTTCCTCTCTCTCCCCCGTGAAGACATATGAGGGGCTGTTTAATCTCCGCCCCACAGGGAGGGGCTGTTTAATCTCCGCCCAACAGGGAGGGGCTGTTTAATCTCCGCCCAACAGGGAGGGGCTGTTTA
Source organism: Salvelinus alpinus (assembly GCF_045679555.1). Classification (NCBI taxonomy): domain Eukaryota; kingdom Metazoa; phylum Chordata; class Actinopteri; order Salmoniformes; family Salmonidae; genus Salvelinus; species Salvelinus alpinus. The sequence continues at coordinate 4,089,420 of NC_092105.1, read as the reverse complement.
ATCTCCGCCCAACAGGGAGGGGCTGTTTAATCTCCGCCCCACAGGGAGGGGCTGTTTAATCTCCGCCCAACAGGGAGGGGCTGTTTAATCTCCGCCCAACAGGGAGGGGCTGTTTAATCTCCGCCCCACAGGGAGGGGCTGTTTAATCTCCGCCCAACAGGGAGGGGCTGTTTAATCTCCGCCCCACAGGGAGGGGCTGTTTAATCTCCGCCCAACAGGGAGGGGCTGTTTAATCTCCGCCCCACAGGGAGGGGCTGTTTAATCTCCGCCCAACAGGGAGGGGCTGTTTAATCTCCGCCCCACAGGGAGGGGCTGTTTAATCTCCGCCCCACAGGGAGGGGCTGTTTAATCTCCGGCCAACAGGGATGGGCTGTTTACTCTCCGCCCCACAGGGAGGGGCTGTTAAATCTCCGCCCAACAGGGAGGGGCTGTTTTATCCCCGCCCAACAGGGAGGGGCTGTTTGAATCATCAACGAACTCACCACAGGGAGGGGCTGTTTAATCTCCGCCCATACAGGGAGCCGGGCCTGTCTCCTAATCTCCGCCCAGACAGGGAGCGCGGCATGTCCTAAATCTCCGCCCCACAGGGAGCGCGGCTGTTTAATCTCCGCCCATACAGGGACCGCGGGCTGTCTCTAATCTCCGCCCATACAGGGAGCGCGGCCTGTTCCTAATCTCCGCCCCACAGGGAGGCCGGCCTGTCCCTTAATCTCCTGTAGCCAACAGGGATGGGCTGTTAAATCTCCGCCCATACAGGGACCGGGGCATGTCCCTTAATCTCCGCCCCACAGGGACCCGGGGCTGTCCTAAATCTCCGCCCATACAGGGACCGGGGCATGTTTCCTATCCCCGCCCAACAGGGAGGGGCTGTTTGAAACATAAACAAACTCACCACAGCCTGTCCCCTATTCCCTATATAGTGACCCCAGCCTGTCCCCTATTCCCTATATAGTAACCACAGCCTGTCCCCTATTCCCTATATAGTGACCCCAGCCTGTCCCCTATTCCCTAGATAGTAACCACAGCATGTCCCCTATTCCCTATATAGTGACCACAGCCTGTCCCCTATTCCCTATATAGTGACCACAGCCTGTCCCCTATTCCCTATATAGTAACCACAGCCTGTCCCCTATTGCCTATATAGTGACCACAGCCTGTCCCCTATTCCCTATATAGTGACCCCAGCCTGTCCCCTATTCCCTATATAGTAACCACAGCCTGTCCCCTATTGCCTATATAGTGACCACAGCATGTCCCCTATTCCCTATATAGTGACCCCAGCCTGTCCCCTATTCCCTATATAGTGACCACAGCCTGTCCCCTATTCCCTATATAGTGACCCCAGCCTGTCCCCTATTCCCTATATAGTGACCCCAGCCTGTCCCCTATTCCCTATATAGTGACCACAGCCTGTCCCCTATTCCCTATATAGTGACCACAGCCTGTCCCCTATTCCCTATATAGTGACCACAGCCTGTCCCCTATTCCCTATATAGTGACCACAGCCTGTCCCCTATTCCCTATATAGTGACCACAGCCTGTCCCCTATTGCCTATATAGTGACCCCAGCCTGTCCCCTATTCCCTATATAGTGACCCCAGCCTGTCCCCTATTCCCTATATAGTGACCACAGCCTGTCCCCTATTCCCTATATAGTGACCACAGCCTGTCCCCTATTCCCTATATAGTGACCACAGCCTGTCCCCTATTCCCTATATAGTGACCCCAGCCTGTCCCCTATTCCCTATATAGTAACCACAGCATGTCCCCTATTCCCTATATAGTGACCAAGGCATGTCCCCTATTCCCTATATAGTGACCCCAGCCTGTCCCCTATTCCCTATATAGTGACCCCAGCCTGTCCCCTATTCCCTATATAGTGACCACAGCCTGTCCCCTATTCCCTATATAGTGACCCCAGCCTGTCCCCTATTCCCTATATAGTGACCCCAGCCTGTCCCCTATTCCCTATATAGTGATCACAGCCTGTCCCCTATTCCCTATATAGTGACCCCAGCCTGTCCGCTATTCCCTATATAGTGACCCCAGCCTGTCCCCTATTCCCTATATAGTGACCCCAGCCTGTCCCCTATTCCCTATATAGTGACCCCAGCCTGTCCGCTATTCCCTATATAGTGACCACAGCCTGTCCCCTATTCCCTATATAGTGACCCCAGCCTGTCCCCTATTCCCTATATAGTGACCCCAGCCTGTCCCCTATTCCCTATATAGTGACCCCAGCCTGTCCCCTATTCCCTATATAGTGACCCCAGCCTGTCCCCTATTCCCTATATAGTGACCCCAGCCTGTCCCCTATTCCCTATATAGTGACCCCAGCCTGTCCCCTATTCCCTATATAGTGACCCCAGCCTGTCCCCTATTCCCTATATAGTGACCCCAGCCTGTCCCCTATTCCCTATATAGTGACCCCAGCCTGTCCCCTATTCCCTATATAGTGACCCCAGCCTGTCCCCTATTCCCTATATAGTGACCCCAGCCTGTCCCCTATTCCCTATATAGTGACCCCAGCCTGTCCCCTATTCCCTATATAGTGACCCCAGCCTGTCCCCTATTCCCTATATAGTGACCACAGCCTGTCCCCTATTCCCTATATAGTAACCACAGCCTGTCCCCTATTCCCTATATAGTGACCCCAGCCTGTCCCCTATTCCCTATATAGTAACCACAGCCTGTCCCCTATTCCCTATATAGTGACCCCAGCCTGTCCCCTATTCCCTATATAGTAACCACAGCATGTCCCCTATTCCCTATATAGTGACCAAGGCATGTCCCCTATTCCCTATATAGTGACCCCAGCCTGTCCCCTATTCCCTATATAGTGACCCCAGCCTGTCCCCTATTCCCTATATAGTGACCCCAGCCTGTCCCCTATTCCCTATATAGTGATCACAGCCTGTCCCCTATTCCCTATATAGTGACCCCAGCCTGTCCCCTATTCCCTATATAGTGACCCCAGCCTGTCCCCTATTCCCTAGATAGTGATCACAGCCTGTCCCCTATTCCCTATATAGTGACCACAGCATGTCCCCTATTCCCTATATAGTGACCCCAGCCTGTCCCCTATTCCCTAGATAGTAACCACAGCCTGTCCCCTATTCTCTATATAGTGACCCCAGCCTGTCCCCTATTCCCTATATAGTGACCACAGCCTGTCCCCTATTCCCTATATAGTGACCCCAGCATGTCCCCTATTCCCTATATAGTGATCACAGCCTGTCCGCTATTCCCTATATAGTGACCACAGCCTGTCCCCTATTCCCTATATAGTGACCACAGCCTGTCCCCTATTCCCTATATAGTAACCACAGCCTGTCCCCTATTCCCTATATAGTGACCACAGCCTGTCCCCTATTCCCTATATAGTGACCACAGCATGTCCCCTATTCCCTAGATAGTGACCACAGCCTGTCCCCTATTCCCTATATAGTGACCCCAGCCTGTCCCCTATTCCCTATATAGTGACCACATTCTGTCCCCTATTCCCTATATAGTGACCACAGCATGTCCCCTATTCCCTATATAGTAACCACAGCCTGTCCCCTATTCCCTATATAGTGACCACAGCCTGTCCCCTATTCCCTATATAGTGACCACAGCCTGTCCCCTATTCCCTATATAGTAACCACAGCCTGTCCCCTATTCCCTATATAGTGACCACAGCCTGTCCCCTATTCCCTATATAGTGACCACAGCATGTCCCCTATTCCCTATATAGTGACCCCAGCCTGTCCCCTATTCCCTATATAGTGACCACACTATGTCCCCTATTCCCTATATAGTGACCCCAGCCTGTCCCCTATTCCCTATATAGTGACCACACTATGTCCCCTATTCCCTATATAGTGACCCCAGCCTGTCCCCTGAACAATGATCACATCTCAACCAGCCCCCACTGTGATGTAACTGTGGAGGGAGAGAGAGAGAGGTCGTAACCCCTGTGATGGTTCCCTCCTACCTCACTGTGGATCCTAATGGGGGGGGGGGGTTACTGCGCCACAGAGGCCTGGAATGTACCGGGACACTGGGATGGCTGTCTGACTGGCTGGCTGGTCTGGCCCTGTCTGATTCTGACTGTCTAGCTGGTCTGGCCCTGTCTGATTCTGACTGTCTAGCTGGTCTGGCCCTGTCTGATTCTGACTGTCTAGCTGGTCTGGCCCTGTCTGATTCTGACTGTCGAGCTGGTCTGGCCCTGTCTGATTCTGACTGTCTAGCTGGTCTGGCCCTGTCTGATTCTGACTGTCTAGCTGGTCTGGCCCTGTCTGATTCTGACTGTCTAGCTGGTCTGGCCCTGTCTGATTCTGACTGTCTAGCTGGTCTGGCCCTGTCTGATTCTGACTGTCTAGCTGGTCTGGCCCTGTCTGATTCTGACTGTCTAGCTGGTCTGGCCCTGTCTGATTCTGACTGGTTGGCTGGTCCTGTCTGATTCTCTCTGACTGCTCTTGCCTTGGCCCCCCGTCTCTCTCCCTCTCTTCTGTCTCCCTCTGTCTGTCTGTCTCCCTCCCTCCCTCTCTCCCTCTGTCTCTGTGCTTATGGTGAAATGACACAATTACCTACTGTGAGCTCAATGTGACTGTCTGTCTCTCTCTCTCTCCCTCTCTTCTGTCTCCCTCTGTCTGTCTGTCTCTCTCCCTCCCCCTCTCCCTCTGTCTCCATCTCCGTATATCTCCCTCTGTCTCAGTCTCTCTCCCTCCCTCCCTCTCTCCCTCTGTCTCTGTGCTTATGGTGAAATGACACAATTACCTACTGTGAGCTCAATGTGACTGTCTGCTCGACCCACTTCACACAGAGGTTGTTGTCAAACACTACCCCCTCATCACCTCCTTCCTGCAGAAACATGGTTAGCATGTTACTGATTTAGTTAGTGACTTTGAAAACTCAATTGGCATCGATGTGTGATGATAGGATACTGAGTGTAGTTCGACACAGGTCACCTTGTCCTTGGGACAGTATCTAGGGGATATTTATGAACCTTAACCCTTAGAAGGTGTGTAGACTGGGACTGGTGTTTGTATCAAACCTCAACCATCATTGTCCCTTTTATATCTCTCAGACTTAACATTGTTTCAGTATGTATCTCTATGGGAGTTTCAGTATGTATCTCTATGGGAGTTTCAGTATGTATCTCTATGGGAGTTCCAGTATGTATCTCTATGGGAGTTTCAGTATGTATCTCTATGGGAGTTTCAGTATGTATCTCTATGGGAGTTTTATTATGTATCTCTATGGGAGTTTCAATGTGTATCTCTATGGGAGTTTCAGTATGTATCTCTATGGGAGTTTCATTATGTATAGCTATGGGAGTTTCAGTATGTATAGCTATGGGAGTTTCAGTATGTATATCTATGGGAGTTTCAGTATGTATCTCTATGGGAGTTTCAGTATATATACCTATGGGAGTTTCAGTATATATAGCTATGGGAGTTTCAGTATGTATCTCAATGGGAGTTTCAGTATGTATCTCTATGGGAGTTTCAGTATGTATCTCTATGGGCGTTCCAGTATGTATCTCTATGGGAGTTCCAGTATGTATCTCTATGGGAGTTTCAGTATGTATCTCTATGGGAGTTTCAGTATGTATAGCTATGGGAGTTTTAGTATGTATCTCTATGGGAGTTTCAGTATGTATCTCTATGGGAGTTTCAGTATGTATAGCTATGGGAGTTCCAGTATGTATCTCTATGGGAGTTTCAGTATGTATCTCTATGGGAGTTTCAGTATGTATCTCTATGGGAGTTCCAGTATGTATCTCTATGGGAGTTTCAGTATGTATAGCTATGGGAGCTTCTCTAGTATGTATCCTTCTATGGGATGTTTCAGTATGTATAGCTATGGGACGTTCTCTAGTATGTATCTCTATGGGAGTTCCAGTATGTATCTCTATGGGAGTTTCAGTATGTATAGCTATGGGAGTTTCAGCATGTATCTCTATGGGAGTTTCAGTATGGATAGCTATAGGAGGATGGATGTATGGGGCAATATAAGTTTCCATAGACAGACATTTCTGATTGATGTAGTGGAATATGATGTTCTATATAGATAGTTGTTCTGTAAATCACATGTTTGTCTCAGTTTCTCCCTATTTCCCTTCTGGACTGTGGGAATAGAAGGGTGTCAGGTAGTGTCACTGGAGGCAAGGCATCCTTCTCTACATGTATCCTTCTCTACATGTATCCTTCTCTACATGTATCCTTCTCTACATGTATCCTTCTCTACATGTATCCTTCTCTACATGTATCCTTCTCTACATGTATCCTTCTCTACATGTATCCTTCTCTACATGTATCCTTCTCTACATGTACCCTTCTCTACATGTATCCTTCTCTACATGTATCCTTCTCTACATGTATCCTTCTCTACATGTATCCTTCTCTACATGTATCCTTCTCTACATGTATCCTTCTCTACATATATCCTTCTCTACATGTATCCTTCTCTACATGTATCCTTCTCTTCATGTATCCTTCTCTACATGTATCCTTCTCTACATGTATCCTTCTCTACATGTATCCTTCTCTTCATGTATCCTTCTCTACATGTATCCTTCTCTACATGTATCCTTCTCTACATGTATCCTTCTCTACATGTATCCTTCTCTACATGTATCCTTCTCTACATGTATCCTTCTCTACATGTATCCTTCTCTACATGTACCCTTCTCTACATGTACCCTTCTCTACATGTACCCTTCTCTACATGTACCCTTCTCTACATGTATCCTTCTCTACATGTATCCTTCTCTACATGTACCCTTCTCTACATGTACCCTTCTCTACATGTATCCTTCTCTACATGTACCCTTCTCTACATGTATCCTTCTCTGACAGGCCATCTCCTAGCTAGACAAAATATGGTTCAATCCCAACCTGCTCCCCCCCCCCCCCCCCCCGGGCCCTATCCCTTCGATGTTTGCATATCTGTAAGATGGAAGAAATATGTTGGAAACTCAACCACTTCACTGCCGTAGATCTATCCATACCCGTTCCCATCTGCAAACACTGGAGGGTTAGGACCAAGTTGACGGGGTAGAGAGTTGGACTGGATGTAGGGAACGGTGCTGTACTTGTGTCTGATTCTGTGGAGTCTTCATGTGAAATGTAAAATCCACAAGCTTTTCTTTCCCAGCTGCTGGTCTGTTTTATCTGAAAGCAACTACAGAGCAGAACAGTGAGCCAAGTCCTATACCCTTCGTTTGGTTTGGCCTCAGAACAGTCCATAGACAACCTGCTATTAATATAGATACCGCTACATGGGCTGGCTGAGTCCCAAATGACACCCTATTCCCTATGTAGTGCACTACTTTTAACCAGAGCCCTATGGCACCCTATTCCCCATGTAGTGCACTACTTTTAACTAGAGCCCTATGGCACCCTATTCCCTATGTAGTGCACTACTTTTAACCAGAGCCCTATGGCACCCTATTCCCCATGTTGTGCACTACTTTTAACCAGAGCCCTATGGGCACCCTATTCCCTATGTAGTGCACTACTTTTAACCAGAGCCCTATGGGCTATGTAGGGAATAGGGTGCTATTTGAGATTGAGCTGTGGACTCTCATCTCGTATTTAACAATAATACAGTATGATGTTGTTGTCATACCAACGACCTTAGAAGAGATGAGATACTCGTGTTGAAACAAGCCGTGTTGGTCTTGGCCCGGCCTCAGTGCAGGACAACACACCTACTGATTCTTAAACATCTCTCTCCTATTATATCGTCTTCGTCTTTGAACCCCATTGGCTGATGTCTGCATGGGCATTTTTTCGTTGTTGTATTTTTTCATTTTATTTTAATAGGATCATCATTAGTTGTTGTTAAAGTAGCAGCTACTCTTCCTGGGGTTCCACACAGAACACGAAACATAATACAGAATATTAATGGACAAGAACAGCTCAAGGACAGAACTAAAATAATTTTATAATACATTTTTTATTTTTATATAACCTTTATTTAACTAGGCAAGTCAGTCGACGCTGAGCCAGTTGTCCTCCGTATGGGAGGGAGTCCCATAAAGTTGTCCTCCGTTGGTCATTTATGGTGTTTTCACACACAGTTCTGAGCTATAGTTCCAATCAGAGTTGGATTATTTGTTACATTGTGTTTGGTCCGGTTGGTTTTTCACATCGCCGAATGTCAAGCAAACTACAATGCCCCGGTGCAGGGTCGTTCTGAGGGATCCGTTGCCATAGAAATATACCTGGCTACCAGCCACTTTCGTATATGACTGGTTATCCCCGAGTTGAACTCAGAGTTGACCAAAGTTACTTGGCTAACTCCTCAAACCTGCTTCGTAGGATACCTCTCAGGACCCACGTGTCTCGTGTTGATCTAGTCTCTTAGTGTGTTTGTTCTGCCCGATATGACTGAAGAGATTGAGTTCTGTGGTGGGATGGAAGTTTCCGTTCTGAGGTTCCATAGAATGGAAACTATTCCAGAAAGTCCCCAGAGTTCTGTTAGCTCAGAAACAGAATATTCATGGTGGTACTGTAGGCCGATATGGTCCAGTAGAGGAGACCTGAGGGGGGAATGAAGTACAGACTCTCTCTTTTTGGAATGACTGCTAATAAACTATACATGGTCTGTGTCCCAAATGGTCCGCTAGGTATCATGGGTAATTTACTTTCTGAACAGAGCAAGGGCAGGACAGAACGGTCCAGAGGTGAACTTTCCTTGACCCGCTGTCGGTGTCCTGACAGTCAGTCAGACCATGTTAGGTATAGGGATGAGAGATGGGAGGGATCGAGAGAAAAGAGGGATGGAGAGAGTAGAGGGATGGAGAGAGAAGAGGGATGGAGAGAGAAGAGGGATGGAGAGAGAAGAGGGGTGGAGAGAGACGAGGGGTGGAGAGAGACGAGGGGCAGGGGAGTGAGGTCTCATGGGAAGGGGCAGGGGAGTGAGGTCTCAGGTCTTCCAGATAAAACCCAGAGTACTCCAGTGAGAGCCCAGTCTTCTCAGCTCTGCTCATTCAACACTGTCAAAGAGGCAAAAACCCAGACTGCGATAATGATAAACGGAACAATACGTGCCAAACATTAATGTGCTGTATTTTTTAAATGATCTGCTACTAGTTTGATGGTTGTATACATATTGTCCTTTTAACAATCACCCATATTAACAACCTTATTTCATTTAAAACTTCACTTTTCTCTAGGCTTCTTAACATAAATAATGAGAGAGAGAGAGAGAGAGAGAGAGAGAGAGAGAGAGAGAGAGAGAGAGAGAGAGAGAGAGAGAGAGAGAGAGAGAGAGAGAGAGAGAGAGAGAGAGAGAGAGAGAGAGAGAGAGAGAGAGAGAGAGAGAGAGAGAGAGAGAGAGAGAGAGAGAGAGAGAGAGAGAGAGAGAGAGAGAGAGAGAGAGAGAGAGAGAGAGAGAGAGAGAGAGAGAGATTAACAAGAGAGAAAGTCATGCGTTAGGTGATAATTGAGGAATGTTAACTGGATTAGTTTCTGGGTTTGACCTCGCTGTTTGACCTGTTGACCTGTTAGCTGTGGCGTTTGGAGTGGAGCGCCGTTTACCCCTCCCTGTGAAGCGTGCGGCGTCTGCCCTTTCTTGGTGAGCAGTACATTTCCGTAGAGACCTGCCTCTGTGTGTCCCCGGTCCCACTGTGCTAAATGTGTTCCCGGCCGTGTGCTTCTCTTACATCTTATCTGATGGAGAACAACTCAACCTCTTGACAGCTCCCAGTTTCCCTGAATGAACTAACATGTCAGCCCTGGATACATGGACCCTGTCTGCTAAAGGACTTCATCGCATAAAAACAACAGGAGGCATCTTGATCCTGATCTTTGTAGCTGTAATATCTCTCAATGGTGTCTGGTTCACTGGAGTCTGGTTCACTGGAGTCTGGTTCACTGGAGTCTGGTTCACTGGAGTCTGGTTCACTGGAGTCTGGTTCACTGGAGTATGATTCACTGGAGTATGGTTCACTGGAGTCTGGTTCACTGGAGTCTGGTTCACTGGTGTCTGATTCACTGTAGTCTGGTTCGCTGGAGTCTGGTTCGCCGGAGTCTGGTTCACCGGAGTCTGGTTCACTGGAGTCTGGTTCGCCGGAGTCTGGTTCACCGGAGTCTGGTTCACTGGAGTCTGGTTCACTGGAGTCTGGTTCGCTGGAGTCTGGTTCGCTGGAGTCTGGTTCGCTGGAGTCTGGTTCGCTGGAATCTGGTTCACTGGAGTCTGGTTCACTGGTGTCTGGTTCACTGGAGTCTGGTTCACTGGAGTCTGGTTCACTGGAGTATGGTTTACTGGTGTCTGATTCACTGGAGTCTGGTTCGCTGGTGTCTGGTTCACTGGAGTCTGGTTCGCTGGAATCTGGTTCGCTGGAGTCTGGTTCACTGGAGTCTGGTTCACTGGAGTCTGGTTCACTGGAGTCTGGTTCACTGGTGTCTGATTCACTGGAGTCTGGTTCACTGGTGTCTGATTCACTGGAGTTTGGTTCACTGGTGTCTGGTTCACTGGAGTCTGGTTCACTGGAGTCTGGTTCACTGGAGTCTGGTTCACTGGTGTCTGATTCACTGGAGTTTGGTTCACTGGTGTCTGGTTCACTGGAGTCTGGTTCACTGGAGTCTGGTTCACTGGAGTCTGGTTCACTGGAGTCTGGTTCACTGGAGTCTGGTTCACTGGAGTCTGGTTCACTGGAGTCTGGTTCACTGGTGTCTGGTTCACTGGAGTATGGTTCACTGGAATCTGGTTCACTGGAGTCTGGTTCACTGGAGTCTGGTTCACTGGAGTCTGGTTCACTGGAGTCTGGTTCACTGGTGTCTGGTTCAACAGAAGGACAATTGCCAGTTGACTTTCAGCTGGGTGCCCTCTGGTTCTAGTATTTTGATCTCCTTGAAGTTGAAAGGTCCTCAGTGTGTGTGTCTTGTATGCACTCACTACTGTAGTGTCTCTGGATCAGAGAGTCTGCTAAATGACTCACTACTGTAGTGTCTCTGGATCAGAGAGTCTGCTAAATGACTCACTACTGTAGTGTCTCTGGATCAGAGAGTCTGCTAAATGACTCACTACTGTAGTGTCTCTGGATCAGAGAGTCTGCTAAATGACTCACTACTGTAGTGTCTCTGGATCAGAGAGTCTGCTAAATGACTCACTACTGTAGTGTCTCTGGATCAGAGAGTCTGCTAAATGACTCACTACTGTAGTGTCTCTGGATCAGACAGTCTGTTAAATGACTCCCTACTGTAGTGGCTCTGGATCAGAGAGTCTGCTAAATGACTCACTACTGTAGTGGCTCTGGATCAGAGAGTCTGCTAAATGACTCACTACTGTAGTGGCTCTGGATCAGAGAGTCTGTTAAATGACTCCCTACTGTAGTGGCTCTGGATCAGAGAGTCTGCTAAATGACTCACTACTGTAGTGGCTCTGGATCAGAGAGTCTGCTAAATGACTCACTACTGTAGTGGCTCTGGATCAGAGAGTCTGCTAAATGACTCACTACTGTAATGTCTCTGGATCAGAGAGTCTGCTAAATGACTCACTACTGTAGTGTCTCTGGATCAGAGAGTCTGCTAAATGACTCACTACTGTAGTGGCTCTGGATCAGAGAGTCTGCTAAATGACTCACTACTGTAGTGTCTCTGGATCAGAGAGTCTGCTAAATGACTCACTACTGTAGTGGCTCTGGATCAGAGAGTCTGCTAAATGACTCACTACTGTAGTGTCTCTGGATCAGAGAGTCTGCTAAATGACTCACTACTGTAATGTCTCTGGATCAGAGAGTCTGCTAAATGATTCACTACTGTAGTGTCTCTGGATCAGAGAGTCTGCTAAATGATTCACTACTGTAGTGTCTCTGGATCAGAGAGTCTGCTAAATGACTCACTACTGTAGTGGCTCTGGATCAGAGAGTCTGCTAAATGACTCACTACTGTAGTGGTTCTGGATAAGAGAGTCTGCTAAATGACTCACTACTGTAGTGGCTCTGGATCAGAGAGTCTGCTAAATGACTCACTACTGTAGTGACTCTGGATAAGAGAGTCTGCTAAATGACTCACTGCTGTAGTGTCTCTATATCAGAGAGTCTGCTAAATGACTCACTACTGTAGTGACTCTGGATAAGAGAGTCTGTTAAATGATTCACTGCTGTAGTGTCTCTGGATCAGAGAGTCTGCTAAATGACTCACTACTGTAGTGGCTCTGGATCAGAGAGTCTGCTAAATGACTCACTACTGTAGTGGCTCTGGATCAGAGAGTCTGCTAAATGACTCACTACTGTAGTGGCTCTGGATAAGAGAGTCTGCTAAATGACTCACTGTCAGATCAGTCTGATTAGGGTTGGTGTGGTATATCCCTGTGGTGTCAGATCAGTCTGGTTAGGGTTGGTGTGGTATATCCCTGTGGTGTCAGATCAGTCTGGTTAGGGTTGGTGTGGTATATCCCTGAGGTGTCAGATCAGTCTGGTTAGGGTTGGTGTGGTATATCCCTGTGGTGTCAGATCAGTCTGGTTAGGGTTGGTGTGGTATATCCCTGAGGTGTCAGATCAGTCTGGTTAGGGTTGGTGTGGTTTGGACCATGTGGTGTCAGATGAGTCTGGTTAGGGTTGGTGTGGTATATCCCTGTGGTGTCAGATCAGTCTGGTTAGGGTTGGTGTGGTATATCCCTGTGGTGTCAGATCAGTCTGGTTAGGGTTTGTGTGGTATATCCCTGTGGTGTCAGATCAGTCTGGTTAGGGTTGATGTGGTATATCCCTGTGGTGTCAGATAAGTCTGGTTAGGGTTGGTGTGGTATATCCCTGTGGTGTCAGATCAGTCTGGTTAGGGTTGGTGTGGTATATCCCTGAGGTGTCAGATCAGTCTGGTTAGGGTTGGTGTGGTATATCCCTGTGGTGTCAGATCAGTCTGGTTAGGGTTGGTGTGGTATATCCCTGTGGTGTCAGATCAGTCTGGTTAGGGTTGGTGTGGTATATCCCTGTGGTGTCAGATCAGTCTGGTTAGGGTTGGTGTGGTATATCCCTGTGGTGTCAGATGAGTCTGGTTAGGGTTGGTGTGGTATATCCCTGTGGTGTCAGATCAGTCTGGTTAGGGTTGGTGTGGTATATCCCTGTGGTGTCAGATCAGTCTGGTTAGGGTTGGTGTGGTATATCCCTGAGGTGTCAGATCAGTCTGGTTAGGGTTGGTGTGGTATATCCCTGTGGTGTCAGATCAGTCTGGTTAGGGTGGGTGTGGTATATCCCTGTGGTGTCAGATCAGTCTGGTTAGGGTTGGTGTGGTATATCCCTGTGGTGTCAGATCAGTCTGGTTAGGGTTGGTGTGGTATATCCCTGTGGTGTCAGATCAGTCTGGTTAGGGTTGGTGTGGTATATCCCTGTGGTGTCAGATCCGTCTGGTTAGGGTTGGTGTGGTATATCCCTGTGGTGTCAGATCAGTCTGGTTAGGGTTGGTGTGGTATATCCCTGTGGTGTCAGATCAGTCTGGTTAGGGTTGGTGTGGTATATCCCTGTGGTGTCAGATCAGTCTGGTTAGGGTTGGTGTGGTATATCCCTGTGGTGTCAGATCAGTCTGGTTAGGGTTGGTGTGGTATATCCCTGTGGTGTCAGATCAGTCTGGTTAGGGTTGGTGTGGTATATCCCTGTGGTGTCAGATGAGTCTGGTTAGGGTTGGTGTGGTATATCCCTGTGGTGTCAGATCAGTCTGGTTAGGGTTGGTGTGGTATATCCCTGTGGTGTCAGATGAGTCTGGTTAGGGTTGGTGTGGTTTGGACACGAGGGTACAGATCTGCCGTGTTGCTCCTGTGCTAACAACCAACCGTGGCATGGCCTAGCGGGCAGATAGGGATTTGGGCAGTATCTCACCCAGCACAACAAGGGATCAGACAGAGAGAGGTCCTGTCCCTGGGCGTGTGGCCCCACCACCATCCTCCTCCCACCCCGGTCACCCAGAGATTACCCAAGGTCCCTCAGCCATCCAACCATGGGTAATCCCACTTAAAATGTCCTGGAGCTGGTTGAGAGACGGTAGACCGCCCGGGAGTTTCCTGTGACACATAATGTCTGAGTCCCAAGTGACACACTATTCCTGATTGGCCCTAGTCAGAAGTAGTGCCCTATATAGGAGGACAGGATGCTATTTGGGACGCACCCTAAGACTGATCCCTGAAACTAAACAGACAGTCTTCATTACTGTAATGTCAGATGTATTATCACCCTGGTCCCATATTTTATTAGGGCCTTGGTCTGGAATGTGTGATCGGGGGGAAACCGTGACGTAAGGGTCTAGTAGACCTGGGTCCTGCCCACTCAGTCAGGCAGTCAGTCAGTCAGTCAGTCAGCTAGAGGTTAATGATCAGTCAGTCAGTCAGTCAGCTAGAGGTTAATGATCAGTCAGTCAGTCAGCTAGTGGCACTGTTGTGCCTTCTTCTCCACACTGATGTGTGGGGTGGACCCATTTCAGATTGTCAGTGATTTGTACTCAGAGGAACTTGAAGATTTTCACATTCTCCACTGCTATCCTGTCGATGTGAATGGGGGTGTGCTCTCTCTGATGTCTCCTGAAGTCCACGATCAGCTCCTTTGTTTTGTTGACGTTGAGGGAGAGGTCTTCTCCTGGCACCACTCCACCAGGGCCCTCACCTCCTCCCTGTAACACCACTCCACCAGGGCCCTCACCTCCTCCCTGTAACACCACTCCACCAGGGCCCTCACCTCCTCCCTGTAACACCACTCCACCAGGGCCCTCACCTCCTCCCTGTAACACCACTCCACCAGGGCCCTCACCTCCTCCCTGTAACACCACTCCACCAGGGCCCTCACCTCCTCCCTGTAACACCACTCCACCAGGGCCCTCACCTCCTCCCTGTAGGCTCTCCTCATTGTTGGTAATCAGGCCTACCACTGTTGTGTCGTCTGCAAACTTGATGATTGAGTTGGAGGCGTGCGTGGCCACACAGTCATGGGTGAACAAGAAGTACAGGAAGGGGCTGAGCACGCACCCTTGTGGGGCCCCTGTGTTGAGGATCAGCGAAGTGGAGATGTTGTTTCCTACCTTCATCACCTGGGGGCGGCCCATCAGGAAGTCCAGGATCCAGTTGCACAGGGAGGTGTTTAGTCCCAGGGTCCTTAGCTTAGTGATGACCTTTGAGTATGGTGTTAAATTCTGAGCTGTAGTCAATGAACAGCATTCTGACATAGGTGTTCCTCTTGTCCAGGTGGGAAAGGGCAGTGTGGAGTGCAATAGAGATTGTGTCATCTATGGAGTGGGGTGTCTGGGATGATGGTGTTGATGTGAGCCATGACCAGCCTTTCAAAGAATGTCATGGCTACAGATGTGAGTGCTACGGGTCGATAGTCATTTAGACAGGTTAGATTGGTGTTCTCGGGCACAGGGACTATGGTGGTCTGCTTGAAACATGTAGGTATTACAGACTGGGTCAGGGAGAGGATGAAAAGGTCAGTGAAGACACTTGACAGCTGGTCAGAGCATGCTCTGAGTATGTGTCTTGGTAATCCATCTGGCTATGCGGTCTTCTAAATGTTAACCTGTTTAAAGGTCTTACTTACATTGGCTACGGAGAGCGTGATCAAACCGTCATCCAGAACAACTGGTGCACTCATGCATGGTTCAGTGTTGCTTGCCTCGAAGCGAGCATAGAAGGCATTTAGCTCGTCTAATAGGCTTGCATCACTGGATAGCTCGCGGCTGGGTTTCCTTTTGTAATCCATGACAGTTAGCAAGCCTTGCCACATCCGACAAGCGTCAGAGCCAACGTAGTAGGATTCGATCTTAGTCCTATATTGATGCTTTGCCTGTTTGATGGTTCATTGGAGGTCGTAGCGGGATTTATTATAAGTGTCCAGATTAGAGTCCCGCTCCTTGAAAGCGGCAGCTCTAGCCTTTAGCTCGGTGCGGATGTTGCCTGTAATCCATGGCTTCTGGTTGGGATATGTACATAAGGTCACTGTGGGGACGATGTCGTCACTGCACCTATTGATAAAGCCGGTGACTGATGTGGTAACGTCCTCAATGCCATTTACAAAAACCAGCCTGAAACTCTTTCTAAAGACTGTTGACATCTAGTGGAAGCCCTAGGAACTGCAATCTGGGAGGACTTGGCCTTATAATAAATGTGATAGCCATTGGCAATGTCCTCGGGGTTTCGCCTGCCATTTCAGTTCTGTTATACTCACAGACATACTTTTAACAGCTTTAGAAACTTTAGAGTGTTTTCTATCCAAATCTACCAATTATATCCATATCCTGGCTTCTGGGCCAGAGTAGCAGGCAGTTTACTTTGGGCATGCTTTTCATCCGGATGTCAAAATACTGCCCCCTATCCTTAAGACGTTTTAAAGGCACAGTCAACGTAGTGTATGTAAACTTCTGACCCACTGGAATTGTGATACAGTCAATTATAAGGGAAATAATCTGTCTGTAAACAATTGCTGGAAAAATGACGTGTCATGCACAAAGTAGATGTCCTAACCGACTTGTCAAAACTATAGTTTGTTAACAAGACATTTGTGGAGTGGTTGAAAAACAAGTTTTAATGACTAGAACCTAAGTGTATGTAAACACACCCCTCGGCGCTAACACCCTTATCCTTACCCAACGCTGTCGCACGGTCTTGACGATGTATAGAAATTAAACCAGCTAGATGTACAGTATGTTATCTATGTCCTTGTTCAGCCACGCCACATAGGAGAAATAGTTCTTCAGGTCCCGTTGACAGGATAGTCTCGAACGGAGCTCGTCCAGTTTGTTCTCCAGTGACTGTACATCCGTCAAATAGAACGGAGGGTACAGGCAGATGTATTTATTTATTCGCCTCTCTTGCGCCTCCTCTTTCTTTTCCGAGTCTGTGGGATTAGGGACTGGCCCCGGGGTGTGCAGTATGTCCTGCGCCCCCTACTGGTTGTGGTAGCAATCTTCACCCAAATCCAGGTTAGTGATCGTTGTTCTGATGTCCAGAAGCTCTTTTCGCTCATAGGAAACAATGGTAGAAACATTTACGTACCAAAAACGTTTAAGATCAGCACCAGGAGCCCGTAAAACAGCAGCTATCCTTTACAGCGCCATTCCTTCCATGACCTTGTACTATAGATCCTTCTAGAATGACATTGTATTATTGCTAGATCCTTCTAGAATGACATTTTACTATAGCTAGATCCTTCTAGAATGACCTTGTACTATAGCTAGATCCTTCTAGAAGGACCTTTTACTATAGCTAGATCCTTCTAGAATGACCTTGTACTATAGCTAGATCCTTCTAGAATGACCTTGTAATATAGCTAGATCCTTCTAGAATGACCTTGTACTATAGCTAGATCCTTCTAGAATGACCTTGTACTATAGCTAGATCCTTCTAGAATGACCTTGTACTATAGCTAGATCCTTCTAGAATGACCTTGTACTATAGCTAGATCCTTCTAGAATGACCTTGTAATATAGCTAGATTGTTCCTGGTGCAGCTCAGCTAGAATGTCCAGTCATTGAGAAGAAGGCCTTGTATACCAGAGATGAATATCCTGATTCCTGCCTGGTGCAGTCAGCTGTAATTGCCCCTCTGTGTTTTGGTACATGGCGCTGGGGTCGTAATGGCAGAAGGGCTGTCATATAGACCCTTAAGGCCCTGAGAGTTGCCTTGGTCATGTGATGTAGGATAATGTCACTTCCCCTCTTTCCTGGCTCTGGTATAATGAGATAGTATGAGATAGTATATCACCTGGGTTGCGTTCCAAATGGCACGCTATTTTCTATTTAGTGCACTACTTTTAGAAGGGAATAGGGTGCCATTTGGGATGTGACCCCTGGTGTTAAACTGAGCAGAGTAATGATGGCACCTACAGTCAGGGGTCTGGCCTCTCTCTCTCTCTCTCTCTCTCTCTCTCTCTCTCTCTCTCTCTCTCTCTCTCTCTCTCTACTCTCTACTCTCTACTCTCTACTCTCTACTCTCTCTGTCTCTCTCTGTCTCTCTCTCTCTCTGTCTCTCTCTCTGTCTCTCTCTCTCTCTGTCTCTCTCTCTCTGTCTCTCTCTCTCTGTCTCTCTCTCTCGACTCTCTCTCTCAATTCAATTCAATTCAAGGGGCTTTATTGGCATGGGAAACATGTGTTAACATTGCCAAAGCAAGTGAGGTAGATAATACACAAAAGTGAAATAAACAATACAAATTAACAGTAAACATTACACATACAGAAGTTTCAAAACAAGAAAGACATTACAAATGTCATATTATATATATACAGTGTTGTAACAATGTACAAATGGTTAAAGCACACAAGTTAAAATAAATAAACATAAATATGGGTTGTATTTACAATGGTGTTTGTTCTTCACTGGTTGCCCTTTTCTTGTGGCAACAGGTCACAAATCTTGCTGCTGTGATGGCACACTGTGGAATTTCACCCAGTAGATATGGGAGTTTATCAAAATTGGATTTGTTTTCAAATTCTTTGTGGATCTGTGTAATCTGAGGGAAATATGTCTCTCTAATATGGTCATACATTGGGCAGGAGGTTAGGAAGTGCAGCTCAGTTTCCACCTCATTTTGTGGGCAGTGTGCACATAGCCTGTCTTCTCTTGAGAGCCATGTCTGCCTACGGCGGCCTTTCTCAATAGCAAGGCTATGCTCACTGAGTCTGTACATAGTCAAAGCTTTCCTTAAGTTTGGGTCAGTCACAGTGGTCAGGTATTCTGCCACTGTGTACTCTCTGTTTAGGGCCAAATAGCATTCTAGTTTGCTCTGTTTTTTTGTTAATTCTTTCCAATGTGTCAAGTCTCTCTCTCTCTCTCTACTCTCTCTCTGTCTCTCTCTCTCTCTCTCTCTCTCTCTGTGTCTCTCACTTTCTCTCTCTTTCCCCCTCTCTCTCTCTCTCTCTCTGTGTCTCTCTCTTTCTCTCTCTCCTCTCTCACTCTCTTGTTCTCTCTCTGTCTCTCTCTCTACTCTCTCTCTGTCTCTCTCTCTGTCTCTGTCTCTCTCTTTCTGTCTATCTCTCTGTCTTTCTCTCTCTCTGTGTCTCTCTCTTTCTCTCTCTCCTCTCTCACTCTCTTGTTCTCTCTCTGTCTCTCTCTCTACTCTCTCTCTGTCTCTCTCTCTCTCTCTGTCTCTCTCTCCTCGTCTCTCTCTCTCTCTTTCTCTCTCTTTCTCTCTCTCTCTCTTTCCATCTCTCTTTCTCTCTATCTCCTTCTGTCTCTCTCTCTCTCTCCATCCCTCCATTTCTCTCTGCATTCTGTGTTACAGCAGAGATAAGTTAACCCAAACCTTCCCTGCTCTCTCATCTCTCTCTCTCTTTCAATTTCAAATTTCAATTTAAGGGGCTTTATTGGCATGGGAAAAATGTCTCTCTCTCCTTTTTCTCTCTCCTTTCTTTAATACAGTCAGGCCTTGAGCCCTCCCCCACCACCACCACCACCTCTCTTAACATGAGAATTCAGAACACAGGAATCCTCTGCCCTTGTTCTTTATATTATACAACTCTGAGTTCTTTAGTATGGAAGGTCATTCCTGCTCCACGAGTGTTTCTGCAAAAGTCTCTAGTGTTAATCTATTTGTTTTTCTCCCCCTTCGCCTCGCAGGCAAATATGTGACCGGTCTGCAATCTATCTCACGTGTATGAATACTCTGCTTGGTTGTACGTTGTTAGGAGAACAGAACAGACCGCCTTTTCCCTTTCTGCATCTCAAATGACACCATATTCCCTGATTGGACCTGGTCACTAGTAGTGAATTATGTCGGGTACCATTTGGAACAGAAGAGGTTACTATTCCGAGGTCGTTCTGTGGTTATCAATTCAATTCAATTCAATAACCAAGTGTCAAAATAACCATACATTGAACAATAACAATAAACAAACAGTAGAGGACATGTGCAGGTTGATTGATCTGTCGGTTATCTCTGAGTCTCAGGGTGGTCGGTGCTATTGGACTGTTACACACTATATGAACAAAAGTATGTGGACACATGATAACAGAGGGCCTAGACAGATAACAGGGGGCCTAGACAGATAACAGAGGGCCTGCTCGGCAGATAACATGGGGCCTGCTCGGCAGATAACAGGGGGCCTGCTCGGCAGATAACAGGGGGCCTAGACAGATAACAGAGGCTCTAGACAGATAACAGGGGGCCTAGACAGATAACAGAGGGCCTAGACAGATAACAGAGGGCCTAGACAGATAACAGGGGGCCTGCTCGGCAGATAACAGAGGGCCTAGACAGATAACAGGGGGCCTGCTCGGCAGATAACAGAGGGCCTAGACAGATAACACAGGGCCTAGACAGATAACAGAGGGCCTAGACAGATAACAGAGGACCTGCTCGGCAGATAACAGAGGGCCTAGACAGATAACAGAGGGCCTGCTCGGCAGATAACAGAGGGCCTAGACAGATAACAGAGGGCCTGCTCGGCAGATAACAGGGGGCCTGCTCGGCAGATAACAGGGGGCCTGCTCGGCAGATAACAGAGGGCCTGCTCGGCAGATAACAGGGGGCCTGCTCGGCAGATAACAGAGGGCCTAGACAGATAACAGAGGACCTAGACATATAACAGGGGGCCTAGACAGATAACAGGGGGCCTAGACAGATAACAGAGGGCCTAGACAGATAACAGAGGGCCTGCTCGGCAGATAACAGAGGGCCTAGACATATAACAGAGGGCCTGCTCGGCAGATAACAGAGGGCCTAGACAGATAACAGAGGGCCTGCTCGGCAGATAACAGGGGGCCTGCTCGGCAGATAACAGAGGGCCTAGACAGATAACAGAGGACCTAGACATATAACAGGGGGCCTAGACAGATAACAGGGGGCCTAGACAGATAACAGAGGGCCTAGACAGATAACAGAGGGCCTGCTCGGCAGATAACAGAGGGCCTAGACATATAACAGAGGGCCTGCTCAGCAGATAACAGAGGGCCTAGACAGATAACAGAGGACCTAGACAGATAACAGGGGACCTAGACAGATAACAGAGGACCTGCTCGGCAGATAACAGAGGGCCTAGACAGATAACAGAGGGCCTAGACAGATAACAGGGGGCCTAGACAGATAACAGAGGACCTGCTCGGCAGATAACAGAGGGCCTAGACAGATAACAGAGGGCCTAGACAGATAACAGGGGGCCTAGACAGATAACAGAGGACCTGCTCGGCAGATAACAGAGGGCCTGCTCGGCAGATAACAGAGGGCCTAGACAGATAACAGAGGGCCTAGACAGATAACAGAGGGCCTGCTCGGCAGATAACAGAGGGCCTAGACAGATAACAGGGGGCCTGCTCGGCAGATAACAGAGGGCCTAGACAGATAACAGAGGGCCTGCTCGGCAGATAACAGAGGGCCTGCTCGGCAGATAACAGAGGGCCTGCTCGGCAGATAACAGAGGGCCTAGACAGATAACAGAGGGCCTGCTCGGCAGATAACAGGGGGCCTGCTCGGCAGATAACAGAGGGCCTAGACAGATAACAGGGGCAGGGGGCCTGCTCGACAGATAACAGAGGGCCTAGACAGATAACAGGGGGCCTAGACAGATAACAGGGGGCCTAGACAGATAACAGGGGGCCTGCTCGGCAGATAACAGAGGGCCTAGACAGATAACAGAGGGCCTGCTCGGCAGATAACAGAGGGCCTGCTCGGCAGATAACAGAGGGCCTAGACAGATAACAGGGGGCCTAGACAGATAACAGGGGGCCTGCTCGGCAGATAACAGAGGGCCTAGACAGATAACAGAGGGCCTAGACAGATAACAGAGGGCCTGCTCGGCAGATAACAGAGGGCCTGCTCGGCAGATAACAGAGGGCCTGCTCGGCAGATAACAGAGGGCCTAGACAGATAACAGAGGGCCTAGACAGATAACAGAGGACCTGCTCGGCAGATAACAGGGGGCCTGCTCGGCAGATAACAGAGGGGCTAGACAGATAAGACAGATAACATAGGGCCTAGACAGACGACAGAGGGCCTAGACAGACGACAGAGGGCCTAGACAGACGACAGAGGGCCTAGACAGACGGCAGATGGCCGAGACAGATGACAGAGGGCCGAGACAGATGACAGAGGGCCTAGACAGATGACAGAGGGCCTAGACAGATGACAGAGGGCCTAGACAGATGACAGAGGGCCTAGACAGATGACAGAGGGCCTAGACAGACGACAGAGGGCCTAGACAGACGACAGAGGGCCTAGACAGACGACATAGGGCCTAGACAGACGACAGAGGGCCTAGACAGACGACAGAGGGCCTAGACAGACGACAGAGGGCCTAGACAGACGACAGAGGGCCTAGACAGACGACAGAGGGCCTAGACAGACGACAGAGGGCCTAGACAGACGACAGAGGGCCTAGACAGACGACAGAGGGCCTAGACAGACGACAGAGGGCCTAGACAGACGACAGAGGGCCTAGACAGACGACAGAGGGCCTAGACAGACGACAGAGGGCCTAGACAGACGACAGAAGGCCGAGACAGACGACAGAAGGCCGAGACAGATGACAGAAGGCCTAGACAGATGACAGATGGCCTAGACAGACCACAGATGGCCTAGACAGATGACAGAAGGCCTAGACAGATGACAGAAGGCCTAGACAGATGACAGAAGGCCTAGACAGATGACAGAAGGCCTAGACAGATCTAGACCTGTAGACAGACCTGTAGCTGGACTATTGTAACTGGAAACGGCAGATTGTTTATGTAATATCTACATAGGCGTACAGAGGCCCATTATCAGCCTAGAAGGCCAGCATCCCGGAGTCGCCTCTTCACTGTTGAGACTAGTGTTTTGCGGGTACTAATTAATGAAGCTGACGGTTGAGGACTTGTGAGACATCTGTTTCTCAAATTAGACACTCTAATGTACTTGTCCTCTTGCTCAGTTGTGCACCGGGGCCTCCCACTCCTCTTTCTATTCTGGTTAGAGCCAGTTTGCGTTGTTCTGTGAAGGGAGTAGTACACGGCTTTGTACGAGATCTTCAGTTTCTTGGCAATTTCTCGCAAGGAATAACCTTCATTTCTCAGAACAAGAATAGACTGACGAGTTTCAGAAGAAAGGTCTTTGTTTCTGGCCATTTTGAGCCTGTAATCAAACCCACAAATGCTGATGCTCCAGATACTCAACTAGTCTAAAGAAGTCCAGTTTTATTGCTTCTTTAAATCAGGGGTCTGGCTTCCTTTTCTCTCTCTCTCTCTCTCTCTCTCTCTCTCTCTCTCTCTCACTTCATCTCACTGCTGTCTGAGTGACATGCAGTTTAACACGATCTCTTTATTGGAGTCAAATTAGAAAGAAGAGAATAATACAAATATAAAAACATGTGTGTTTACATTACCACCTTGGCGGGCAAAATAGAATCTAAATTCAAAAGTACATCTTAATGTTTTAATTCAAAATGTTAAATACCATCAGCATAAAAGCCAGTCAGATAAATCTTAACAAAATACATCCGGAAACGTCACGTAGTTAAACCTTACATTCACGCAATTAACAGCGCTGAAGGTCGACTGGAAAAAAGCTTGCTGTTTCTAATGACCAGAGCGTCTCCTCCTATTAAAAGTCTAATACGGTCCAGACCACTTCATTTCTGATGGTTAAATGGCATCAGCCATCTTAAAATGGTGTGAGATGCTAAATGTTATCTGTAAAGGGAATTCCCAGCCCAGCTTCCCACCCCAGCCCAGGGGGAGAGTAGGTATCCCAAATGGCACCCTATTCCCTACATAGTGCACTACTTTCACCCATATCCCTATGTGCTCTGGTCTAAAGTAGTGCACTATGTAGGGAATAGGGTGCCATAGGGCTCTGGTCAAAAGTAGTGCACTATATAGGGAATAGGGTGCCATTTGGATCCAGAGAATGAGACAGGGACATTCTAAAAGATAACCTTTTCATATGTGCTCATGTTATTAAGTTAAGTCTCCTCCTGAAATATATAAATTATAAAAATATATAAATAAAAACCTTAGCTAGCTGACTTTTCCGAGCGCTGACATTAAAAGTTGGTCCAATTTCCCGCTCCTCATCCCAGGAATTCACCTTCCTTTGTTCTCCTAATCCCAGGAATTCACCTTCCTTTGTTCTCCTAATCCCTGGGAGGAACTTCTGGATCTGGAAGTGTCTTCTATCTGGGTGGTGCTGGCTTAGAGAAATGATCTTTCCTGCTCTCTCTCTCTCTCGCTCTCTCTCGCTCTCGCTCTCGCTCTCGCTCTCGCTCTCGCTCTCGCTCTCGCTCTCTCTCTCTCTCTCTCTCTCTCTCTCTCTCTCTCTCTCTCTCTCTCTCTCTCTCTCTCTCTCTCTCTCTCTCTCCTCTCTCTCCTCTCTCTCCTCTCTCTCCTCTCTCTCTTCTCTCTCTCTCTCTCTCTCTCTCTCTCTCTCTCTCTCTCTCTCTCTCTCTCTCCTTAGCCTCCCTCTACCTCCCTCTCAATTCAAGGGGCTTTATTGGCATGGGAAACATGTGTTAACATTGCCAAAGCAAGTGAGGTAGGTAATATACAAAAGTCAAATAAACAATAAAAATGAACAGTAAACATTACACATACAGAAGTTTCAAAACAATAAAGACATTACAAATGTCATATTATATATATGCAGTGTTGTAACAATGTACAAATGGTTAAAGCACACAAGTTAAAATAAATAAACATAAATATGGGTTGTATTTACAGTGGTGTTTGTTCTTCACTGGTTGCCCTTTTCTTGTGGCAACAGGTCACAAATCTTGCTGCTGTGATGGCACACTGTGGAATTTCACCCAGTAGATATGGGAGTTTATCAAAATTGGATTTGTTTTCAAATTCTTTGTGGATCTGTGTAATCTGAGGGAAATATGTCTCTCTAATATGGTCATACACGGGCAGGAGGTTAGGAAGTGCAGCTCAGTTTCCACCTCATTTTGTGGGCAGTGTGCACATAGCCTGTCTTCTCTTGAGAGCCATGTCTGCCTACGGCGGCCTTTCTCAATAGCAAGGCTATGCTCACTGAGTCTGTACATAGTCAAAGCTTTCCTTAAGTTTGGGTCAGTCACAGTGGTCAGGTATTCTGCCACTGTGTACTCTCTGTTTAGGGCCAAATAGCATTCTAGTTTGCTCTGTTTTTTTGTTAATTCTTTCCAATGTGTCAAGTAATTATCTTTTTGTTTTCTCATGATTTGGTTGGGTCTAATTGTGCTGTTGTCCTGGGGCTCTGTGGGGTGTGTTTGTGTTTGTGAACAGAGCCCTAGGACCAGCTTGCTTAGGGGACTCTTCTCCAGGTTCATCTCTCTGTAGGTGATGGCTTTGTTATGGAAGGTTTGGGAATCGCTTCCTTTTAGGTGGTTGTAGAATTTAACGGCTCTTTTCTGGATTTTGATAATTAGTGGGTATCGGCCTAATTCTGCTCTGCATGCATTATTTGGTGTTCTACGTTGTACACGGAGGATATTTTTGCAGAATTCTGCATGCAGAGTCTCAATTTGGTGTTTGTCCCATTTTGTGAAATCTTGGTTGGTGAGCGGACCCCAGACCTCACAACCATAAAGGGCAATGGGCTCTATGACTGATTCAAGTATTTTTAGCCAGATCCTAATTGGTATGTTGAAATTTATGTTCCTTTTGATGGCATAGAAGGCCCTTCTTGCCTTGTCTCTCAGATCGTTCACAGCTTTGTGGAAGTTACCTGTGGTGCTGATGTTTAGGCCGAGGTATGTATAGTTTTTTGTGTGCTCTAGGGCAACGGTGTCTAGATGGAATTTGTGGTCCTGGTGACTGGACCTTTTTTGGAACACCATTATTTTGGTCTTACTGAGATTTACTGTCAGGGCCCAGGTCTGACAGAATCTGTGCAGAAGATCTAGGTGCTGCTGTAGGCCCTCCTTGGTTGGTGACAGAAGCACCAGATCATCAGCAAACAGTAGACATTTGACTTCGGATTCTAGTAGGGTGAGACCGGGTGCTGCAGACTGTTCTAGTGCCCGCGCCAATTCGTTGATATATATGTTGAAGAGGGTGGGGCTTAAGCTGCATCCCTGTCTCACCCCACGACCCTGTGTGAAGAAATGTGTGTGTTTTTTGCCAATTTTAACCGCACACTTGTTGTTTGTGTACATGGATTTTATAATGTCGTATGTTTTACCCCCAACACCACTTTCCATCAATTTGTATAGCAGACCCTCATGCCAAATTGAGTCGAAGGCTTTTTTGAAATCAACAAAGCATGAGAAGACTTTGCCTTTGTTTTGGTTTGTTTGGTTGTCAATTAGGGTGTGTAGGGTGAATACATGGTCTGTTGTACGGTAATTTGGTAAAAAGCCAATTTGACATTTGCTCAGTACATTGTTTTCATTGAGGAAATGTACGAGTCTGCTGTTAATGATAATGCAGAGTATTTTCCCAAGGTTACTGTTGACGCATATTCCACGGTAGTTATTGGGGTCAAATTTGTCTCCACTTTTGTGGATTGGGGTGATCAGTCCTTGGTTCCAAATATTGGGGAAGATGCCAGAGCTAAGGACGATGTTAAAGAGTTTTAGTATAGCCAATTGGAATTTGTTGTCTGTATATTTGATCATTTCATTAAGGATACCATCAACACCACAGGCCTTTTTGGGTTTGAGGGTTTTTATTTTGTCCTGTAACTCATTCAAGGTAATTGGAGAATCCAATGGGTTCTGGTAGTCTTTAATGGTTGATTCTAGGATTTGTATTTGATCATGTATATGTTTTTGCTCTTTATTCTTTGTTATAGAGCCAAAAAGATTGGAGAAGTGGTTTACCCATACATCTCCATTTTGGATAGATAATTCTTCGTGTTGTTGTTTGTTTAGTGTTTTCCAATTTTCCCAGAAGTGGTTAGAGTCTATGGATTCTTCAATTACATTGAGCTGATTTCTGACGTGCTGTTCCTTCTTTTTCCGTAGTGTATTTCTGTATTGTTTTAGCGATTCACCATAGTGAAGGCGTAGACTCAGGTTTTCCGGGTCTCTATGTTTTTGGTTGGACAGGTTCCTCAATTTATTTCTTAGATTTTTGCATTCTCTATCAAACCATTTGTCATTGTTGTTCATTTTCTTCGGTTTTCTATTTGAGATTTTTAGATTTGATAGGGAAGCTGAGAGGTCAAATATACTGTTAAGATTTTCTACTGCCAAGTTTACACCTTCACTATTGCAGTGGAACATTTTACCCAGGAAGTTGTCTAAAAGGGATTGAATTTGCTGTTGCCTAATTGTTTTTTGGTAGGTTTCCAAACTGCATTCCTTCCATCTATAGCATTTCTTAATGTTACTCAGTTCCTTTGGCTTTGATGCCTCATGATTGAGTATTGCTCTGTTCAAGTAGACTGTGATTTTGCTGTGGTCTGATAGGGGTGTCAGTGGGCTGACTGTGAACGCTCTGAGAGACTCTGGGTTGAGGTCAGTGATAAAGTAGTCTACAGTGCTACTGCCAAGAGATGAGCTATAGGTGAACCTACCATAGCTCTCTCTCTCTCTCTCTCTCCTTAGCCTCCCTCTACCTCCCTCTCTCTCTCTCTCTCTCCTTAGCCTCCCTCTACCTCCCTCTCTCTATCTCTCTCTCTCTCCTTACCCTCCCTTTCTCCTTACACTCCCTCTATCCTTCTCTCCTCTCCTCCACCTCCCTCTAACCCTCTCTCCTTACATGCTCCTCTACCCCCCCAGTCTCTCTCTTCTTCTCTCCTCTTATCACACATCCATGTTGTTCAAGGTCCAATAAAATGTCTGAACGATTGTAGTTAATTTAAATAAATGAATATCATATCTTCTTCACTTCTTCTATTATAAATCATTTATTTTGCCTGAAACCGGTGTACATTGTTTTTCACCAAACAAGTATCTCTGGCCATCATTCAGCTATAATACATCTTCACCTGATAAACAGTATCTCTGGCCATCATTCAGCTATAATACATCTTCACCTGATAAACAGTATCTCTGGCCATCATTCAGCTATAATACATCTTCACCTGATAAACAGTATCTCTGGCCATCATTCAGCTATAATACATCTTCACCTGATAAACAGTATCTCTGGCCATCATTCAGCTATAATACATCTTCACCTGATAAACAGTATCTCTGGCCATCATTCAGCTATAATACATCTTCACCTGATAAACAGTATATCTGGCCATCATTCAGCTATAATACATCTTCACCTGATAAACAGTATCTCTGGCCATCATTCAGCTATAATACATCTTCACCTGATAAACAGTATCTCTGGCCATCATTCAGCTATAATACATCTTCACCTGATAAACAGTATATCTGGCCATCATTCAGCTATAATACATCTTCACCTGATAAACAGTATCTCTGGCCATCATTCAGCTATATTACATCTTCACCTGATAAACAGTATCTCTGGCCATCATTCAGCTATAATACATCTTCACCTGATAAACAGTATCTCTGGCCATCATTCAGCTATAATACATCTTCACCTGATAAACAGTATCTCTGGCCATCATCCGTTCAGAACAGCAACCTGAAGACAATAGAGATACAACGAGCCATTTTCCACCTGCTGCCCTGACGGTCTAGATGGGGATTTGACACGTTGCTGTCAGTGTCTTTCTCAGGACTGGGGGGCTAGTGAGACGTACTCCTGTGTGTGTGTGTGTGTGTGTGTGTGTGTCGTGTGTGTGTGTGTGTGGAGCAGCTGTCTCCTGTGGCAGGTTAGATGAAGGCGTAATGGGTTGGAAGCAACACTGTTCTCTCTCCCTCATGGAGATGATGAACACACACACACACACACACACACACACACACACACACACACACACACACACACACACACACACACACACACACACACACACATGGAGATGATTGCTAGGAGACGCTGGTTTCTGACCCTACGGCCTCTTCCTCAGCTACGACTGCTGATCTCACACACACGCGACACACACACACACACACACACACAAATTACCTTAACTAATGCCTGTGATCCTGCCAGACTCTGACGCCAAGATCTCCCTCGTCTCATGCAATTTCTATGACTCATCTAAAAATCAGTAATTGTCCAGACGAGAGAGTGATCCGATGTACCATATTAACAATGTACAGGGATACTGGAGTGATGGAGGTAGATATGTATAGGGGGAAGGAGACAGGGATACTGGAGTGATGGAGGTAGATATGTATAGGGGTAAGGTGACAGGGATACTGGAGTGATGGAGGTAGATATGTATAGGGGGAAGGGGACAGGGATACTGGAGTGATGGAGGTAAATATGTATAGGGGGAAGGGGACAGGGATACTGGAGTGATGGAGGTAGATATGTATAGGGGGAAGGAGACAGGGATACTGGAGTGATGGAGGTAGATATGTATAGGGGGAAGGGGACAGGGATACTGGAGTGATGGAGGTAGATATGTATAGGGGGAAGGAGACAGGGATACTGGAGTGATGGAGGTAGATATGTATAGGGGGAAGGAGACAGGGATACTGGAGTGATGGAGGTAGATATGTATAGGGGTAAGGAGACAGGGATACTGGAGTGATGGAGGTAGATATGTATAGGGGGAAGGGGACAGGGATACTGGAGTGATGGAGGTAAATATGTATAGGGGGAAGGGGACAGGGATACTGGAGTGATGGAGGTAGATATGTATAGGGGGAAGGAGACAGGGATACTGGAGTGATGGAGGTAGATATGTATAGGGGGAAGGGGACAGGGATACTGGAGTGATGGAGGTAGATATGTATAGGGGGAAGGAGACAGGGATACTGGAGTGATGGAGGTAGATATGTATAGGGGGAAGGAGACAGGGATACTGGAGTGATGGAGGTAGATATGTATAGGGGGAAGAGGACAGGGATACTGGAGTGATGGAGGTAGATATGTATAGGGGGAAGGTGACAGGGATACTGGAGTGATGGAGTTAGATATGTATAGGGGGAAGGAGACAGGGATACTGGAGTGATGGAGGTAGATATGTATAGGGGGAAGGAGACAGGGATACTGGAGTGATGGAGGTAGATATGTATAGGGGTAAGGAGACAGGGATACTGGAGTGATGGAGGTAGATATGTATAGGGGGAAGAGGACAGGGATACTGGAGTGATGGAGGTAGATATGTAGCAGCAGTGTAAATTATGATTATATGTGAGTGTGTGTGTAGAGTCAGTAAAAATGTGTGTGTTGGGGTATCAGTGTGTGTGTGTGTTGGGGTATCAGTGTGTGTGTGTGTTGGGGTATCAGTGTGTGTGTGTGTGTGTGTTGGGGTATCAGTGTGTGTGTGTGTGTGTGTGTGTTGGGGTATCAGTGTTTGTGTGTGTTGGGGTATCAGTGTGTGTGTGTGTGTGTGTGTTGGGGTATCAGTGTGTGTGTGTGTTGGGGTATCAGTGTGTGTGTGTGTGTGTGTTGGGGTATCAGTGTGTGTGTGTGTGTGTGTGTGTGTGTTGGGGTATCAGTGTGTGTGTGTGTTGGGGTATCAGTGTGTGTGTGTGTTGGGGTATCAGTGTGTGTGTGTGCCAGACTTGATGCTCCGGTACCGCCTGCCATTAGGAAGCTGAGAGAATAGTCTATGTCTTGGGTGGTTGGAGTCTTTAATGATTTTCCGGGACTTCCTTTCACACCGCCTGATATAGAGGTCCTGGATGGCAGGGATCTCGGCCTCAGTGATGTACTGGGCTGGCCGCACCACCCTCTGTAGCGCCATGCGATCGAAGGCAGTGCTATTGCCATAACCAGCAGTTATGCAGGCAGTCAAGATGCTCTCAATGGTACAGCTGTAGAACTTTTTGAGGATTTGAGGGCCCATGCCAAATCTTTTTAACCTTCTGTGAGAAGAGGCACCACCTTCACGACTTTGCGCGTGTGTTCTTAATGATTTGGACACATAGGAACTTGAAGCTCTCGTCCCGCCCCACTGAAGCGCCGTCGATGTGGATGGGGGCGTGCTCACCCCCCTGTTTTCTGTAGTTCACGATCAGCTCCTTTTGTCTTGCTGACGTTGATGCAGAGGTTGCTGTCCCAGCACCACACTGCCAGGTCACTCACCTCCCTGTAGTTTGTCTCATCTCATTGTCATCTCATTGTCACACTGTCGTGTCGTCAGCAAACTTGATGATGGTCCTGGAGTCGTGCTTGACCACACAGTGGTGGGTGAACAGGGAGTACAGGAAGGGACTAAGCACGCACCCCTGTGGGGCCCCGTGTTGAGGTTCAGTGCGGTGGAGGTGATGTGCCTACCCTCACCACCTGTTGTCGGCCCGTCAGGAAGTCCAGGATCCAGTTGCAGAGGGAGGTGTTCAGACCCAGAGTCCTAAGCTTGGTGACGAATTTAGAGGGAACGATGGGCTGTAGTCAATGAACAGCATTCTCACATAGTTATTCCTCTTATCTAGGTGGGTGGGGCCAGTGTGGAGACCAACTGACATTGCGTCTTCTATTGGTCGGTTGGTTCGGTATGCAAATTGGAGTGGGTCCAGGATGATGGAGTTGATGTGAGCCATTGTAACAGTATAACTTTAATCCGTCCCCTCGCCCCGACCCGGGCGCGAACCAGGGAAGCAGCGAACCTCTGCACACATCAACAACGGTCGCCCACGAAGCGCCGTTACCCATCGCTCCACAAAGGCCGCGGCCCTTGCAGAGCAAGGGGAAACACTACTTCTAGGTTTCAGAGCAAGTGACGTAACTGATTGAAACGCTATTAGCGCGTACCCGCTAACTAGCTAGCCATTTCACATCCGTTACACCATAACTCTCAAAACACTTTATTATTACAGATGTGGGTGCCGTTGTGGCATGAAGGGACATGAATGATGGTGGTCATTTTAAAACGTGAGGAATACAGACTGGGATAAGGAGAGATCTACAGGTTAATCATTGTGGCATGAAGCCTTAGAGTTCTTAGGAACAGGGATGATTGTGGTCATCTTAAAACATATGGGGATTAAAGAATGGGATCAGGAGAGGTTGAATATTACCGTGAATATGTCGGCCAGCTCTTCTGCACATGCTTTGAGAACGTGCCCTGAAATACAGCCCGGCACCGCGGTCTTGTGAGTCTTGACCTCATTAAAGACCTTACTCACGTCGACCTCGGAGAGAGAGAGAGAGAGAGAGAGACACAGAGAGAGAGAGAGAGAGAGAGAGAGAGAGAGAGAGAGAGAGAGAGAGACACAGAGAGAGAGAGAGAGAGACACAGAGAGAGAGAGAGAGAGATCACCCGGTCCTCTGGGTTGACGGGCGCCCTCATGCGCTGCTCATTGTTGTTTTTATCCGAAACGTGCATAAAATGCATTGAGTTGGTCTGGTAGAGAGGCATCGTTGGGCAGATCACGCCTGAGTCTTCCTTTGTAATCCGTAATGGACTGTAGCCCCTGCCACACGGCGGGCGTCGGAGCCTGTGTCATATGATTCCACATTATTCCTATATTGTCCTTTTGCTTGTTTTGATGACTCTGCGGAGGTCGTAGTGGGACTTCTTGTATTTGTTCCTGACTGTGATAGCTCTGTGTGTGGTAGCCTCAGGGTTGTCTACGATAGCTCTGTGTGTGGTAGCCTCAGGGTTGTGATAGCTCTGTGTGCCGTAGCATCAGGGTTGTCTGGGATAGCTCTGTGTGTGGTAGCATCAGGGTTGTCTACGATAGCTCTGTGTGTGGTAGCATCAGGGTTGTCTGGGATAGCTCTGTGTGTGGTAGCATCAGGGTTGTCTGCGATAGCTCTGTGTGTGGTAGCATCAGGGTTGTCTACGATAGCTCTGTGTGTGGTAGCATCAGGGTTGTCTGGGATAGCTCTGTGTGTTTTAGCATCAGGGTTGTCTGTGATAGCTCTGTGTGTGGTAGCATCAGGGTTGTCTGGGATAGCTCTGTGTGTGGTAGCATCACGGTTGTCTACGATAGCTCTGTGTGTGGTAGTCCTGTCCTTTAGTTTATCACCAACCTCTGTGTTAATCCAGGGCTTTTGATTGGGGACAACGTCGCTGATGCATTTTCTTATGAAGCCGGGTGACAGAGGGTGGTTAGCTCAGAATATATTCCAATCAGCGCTAGCCAAGCAGTCCTGTAGCATAATATCTGATTCTATTGACCATTCAACGAAGCTAGTCACGGTAAGTTCCTGTTTGACCTTCTGCTTGTAAACATGAAGCAGGAGTATGGAGTCATGATCTGATTTGCCGAACGGCGAATGATGGAGGGCCTTGTATGCTTGTTTGTGGGTAAAGTAACAGTGGTCTAGGACTCTATCGTCCATACTGGCTGAGGAGACGTGTTGATGGAAGTTGAGCATCACATGTCTAAATGGTACGGAATTAAAATCGCTGGCAACAAGAAAGGCAGCCTCCCGGAACACCATGTGTTGTTGATGAAGAGGAGCTCCCCTCCCCCTTTGTATTTCCATGACGCTACAGACAGTTTATGTATTCCCCATTCTGGCTGACTGACTGGTTGACTGACTTACTGACTGACTGACTGGCTGGCTGACTGACTGGTTGACTGACTGGCTGGCTGACTGACTGAACTGACTGGATGACTGGGCTGACTGACTGGATGACTGACTGACTGACTGGATGACTGACTGACTGGTTGGCTGACTGACTGATTAGCTGGCTAACTGACTGGATGAATGGGCTGACTGACTGACTGGTTGACTGACTGGCTGGCTAACTTACTGGATGACTCGGCTGACTGACTGGGCTGACTGACTGACTGGCTGGCTGACTTACTGGTTGACTGGGCTGACTGACTGACTGACTGGCTGGCTGACTGACTGACTGGTTGACTGGGATGACTGACTGACTGACTGGTTGACTGACTGGTTGACTGACTGGTTGACTGACTGGTTGACTGACTGACTAGCTGATTGACTGACTGAATGACTGGCTGGCTGACTGGATGACTGACTGGTTGGCTGACTTACTGGTTGACTGGCTGACTGGATGACTGGCTGACTGGATGACTGACTGGTTGGATGACTGACTGGATGACTGACTCGTTGGATGACTGACTGGATGACTGACTGGTTGGATGACTGACTGGATGACTGACTGGTTGGATGACTGACTGACTGGATGACTGACTGGTTGGCTGACTGACTGACTGGTTGGCTGACTGACTGATTGATTGACTGACTGATGTGTTTTAGGACCAGGATGCTCTGCTCTGAGACTGTGAGATGGATTAATGGAGGCCATTCATCAGAACTGATATTAATAATAAACCAGGATACTTACCGTAATATGTGTGTGTGTGTGTGTGTGTGTGTGTGCGCGTGCACGTGTGTGTGTGCGTGCGCGAGACACTCAGTACCACACCCAGCCGCTCTTAAAATATGGCCTTTCAGGTAATACCCACAGGCATATTTCAGGCCACCTCTCCTCCTCTGGATAATCCGAGGTGAAGGACCTTGTATTGAATGAAGTGGTCTGTACCGGATCCTACCTGCATTCTGCTGAGATGTGACTTGTCGGCTGTGCCTGGCGTATCTGTAGGAATGGCCCTGTTCAGAGAGGTGAAGAAGATGAAATAGAAGAAGACGGTGTTTGTGTCCCAAACGCCGCCATTTTCCCAATGTAGTGCACTGTGTAGGAGTGCACTCTGGTGAAACGTAGTGCACTACGCAAGGAATAGTGTGTCATTTTGGACACAGACACGGTAAATGGAGGGGTCTGAGTCAACCAGTAGGCAGTGGAGCCAATGGCTCTTCCCTTCCCTTCTGACTCACTTGCTTCACATTCCCTCTCCTTTGCTCGGCATGCCGTGAAATGGTTTTTCTGTAGGCCATTACCTCGAGAGGAGGCTGGGGTAGCAGGCAGACATCCTTCCTCTCCCTTCCTCCAATCTCCAATTGTTTTACCACCCTCAGAACAGGCTGGGTTGTATTACCACCCTCAGAACAGGCTGGGTTGTATTACCACCCTCAGAACAGGCTGGGTTGTTTTACCACCCTCAGAACAGGCTGGGTTGTATTACCACCCTCAGAACAGGCTGGGTTGTTTTACCACCCTCAGAACAGGCTGGGTTGTATTACCACCCTCAGAACAGGCTGGGTTGTAGTACCACCCTCAGAACAGGCTGGGTTGTAATACCACCCTCAGAACAGGCTGGGTTGTGTTACCACCCTCAGAACAGGCTGGGTTGTATTACCACCCTCAGAACAGGCTGGGTTGTAGTACCACCCTCAGAACAGGCTGGGTTGTAATACCACCCTCAGAACAGGCTGGGTTGTAGTACCACCCTCAGAACAGGCTGGGTTGTAATACCACCCTCAGAACAGGCTGGGTTGTGTTACCACCCTCAGAACAGGCTGGGTTGTATTACCACCCTCAGAACAGGCTGGGTTGTATTACCACCCTCAGAACAGGCTGGGTTGTTTTACCACCCTCAGAACAGGCTGGGTTGTAATACCACCCTCAGAACAGGCTGGGTTGTAGTACCACCCTCAGAACAGGCTGGGTTGTATTACCACCCTCAGAACAGGCTGGGTTGTAATACCACCCTCAGAACAGGCTGGGTTGTAATACCACCCTCAGAACAGGCTGGGTTGTAGTACCACCCTCAGAACAGGCTGGGTTGTAATACCACCCTCAGAACAGGCTGGGTTGTAATACCACCCTCAGAACAGGCTGGGTTGTAGTACCACCCTCAGAACAGGCTGGGTTGTAGTACCACCCTCAGAACAGGCTGGGTTGTAGTACCACCCTCAGAACAGGCTGGGTTGTATTTCATATCCTGAACATGCTAAATGATGTGGTCGGATTTCATATCCTGAACATGCTAAATGATGTGGTCGGATTTCATATCCTGTACATTCTAAATTATGTGGTCGGATTTCATATCCTGTACATTCTAAATGATGTGGTCGGATTTCATATCTTGTACATGCTAAATGATGTGGTCGGATTTCATATCCTGTATATTCTAAATGATGTGGTAGGATTTCATATCCTGTACATGCTAAATGATGTGGTCGGATTTCATATCCTGTATATTCTAAATGATGTGGTCGGATTTCATATCCTGTACATGCTAAATGATGTGGTCGGATTTCATATCTTGTACATGCTAAATGATGTGGTTGGATTTCATATCCTGTACATTCTAAATTATGTGGTTGAAATTCATATCTGTTTCTTTGATATAATGACAGTGAAGCGTTGTGTTTACTCAGCCTCTAGCCAGCATCACACAGTGAAGCTTTGTGTTTACTCAGCCTCTAGCCAGCATCACACAGTAAAGCTTTGTGTTTACTCAGCCTCTAGCCAGCATCACTCAGTAAAGCTTTGTGTTTACTCAGCCTCTAGCCAGCATCACTCAGTAAAGCTTTGTGTTTACTCAGCCTCTAGCCAGCAGCACAGTACAGCTTTGTGTTTACTCAGCCTCTAGCCAGCATCACTCAGTAAAGCTTTGTGTTTACTCAGCCTCTAGCCAGCATCACACAGTAAATCTTTCTGTTTACTCAGCCTCTAGCCAGCATCACTCAGTAAAGCTTTGTGTTTACTCAGCCTCTAGCCAGCAGCACAGTACAGCTTTGTGTTTACTCAGCCTCTAGCCAGCATCACTCAGTAAAGCTTTGTGTTTACTCAGCCTCTAGCCAGCATCACACAGTAAAGCTTTGTGTTTTCTCAGCCTCTAGCCAGCATCACTCAGTACAGCTTTCTGTTTACTCAGCCTCTAGCCAGCAGCACAGTAAACCTGATCTAATCTAGACTGATCCATATGCATCAGCCCACAGCGAGCACACACACACACACACACACACACACACACACACACACACACACACACACACACACACACACACACACACACGTACGTACCAGACCTGAGAGGTTTGAGGTGAATAACAGTGAGAACCTGCTTGGAGAGATGAGACCTGTGTCTTATGTTTCTACAACGTGTGGATGCATGAGCCATACAAATCCACTATTATATTTCTGTGGTGTAATCTTCAGCTGAGTCCATGTTTCTGTGGTGTAATCTTCAGCTGAGTCCATGTTTCTGTGGTGTGATCTTCAGTTGAGTCTGTGGTGTAATCTTCAATTGAGTCCAGGTGTCTGTGGTGTAATCTTCAGTTGAGTCTGTGGTGTAATCTTCAATTGAGTCCATGTTTCTGTGGTGTAATCTTCAGCTGAGTCCAGGTGTCTGTGGTGTAATTTTCAGTTGAGTCTGTGTGTCTGTGGTGTAATCTTCAACTAAGTCTGTGTGTATGTGGTGTAATCTTCAGATGAGTCTGTGTGTCTGTGGTGTAATCTTCAGTTGAGTCCAGGTGTCTGTGGTGTAATCTTCAGATGAGTCTGTGTGTCTGTGGTGTAATCTTCAACTAAGTCTGTGTGTCTGTGGTGTAATCTTCAGATAAGTCTGTGTGTCTGTGGTGTAATCTTCAGCTGAGTCTGTGTGTCTGTGGTGTAATCTTGAAAGCATCCTCTCCTACCCAGTCTAGATGTGTCTCCTGTCTGGTTGAAAGCCTCCTCTCCTACCCAGTCTAGATGTGTCTCCTGTCTGGTTGAAAGTCTCCTCTCCTACCCAGTCTAGCTGTGTCTCCTGTCTGGTTGAAAGCCTCCTCTCCTACCCAGTCTAGCTGTGTCTCCTGTCTGGTTGAAAGTCTCCTCTCCTACCCAGTCTAGCTGTGTCTCCTGTCTGGTTGAAAGTCTCCTCTCCTACCCAGTCTAGCTGTGTCTCCTGTCTGGTTGAAAGTCTCCTCTCCTACCCAGTCTAACTGTGTCTCCTGTCTGGTTGAAAGCCTCCTCTCCTACCCAGTCTAGCTGTGTCTCCTGTCTGGTTGAAACCCTCCTCTCCTACCCAGTCTAGCTGTGTCTCCTGTCTGGTTGAAAGCCTCCTCTCCTACCCAGCCTCCCGAGACAATCCACTCCCAAGCGGCTGTGATACCAAGGCTACCGCCATGGCGTGCTGCACTGCTTGGGCCTCACCTCCCGGTCTCTTTCGGACGACCCAGGCCTCCTCCCCCCTGTGTGGTACAGGTATCCCCGCCACGTGCCCCCTTCTCCCCCGGGCGGCGCTCACCTCCAAGCACACACTGCGTTCTCTGATTAGAATGTTATATTTAGCCTGGGGACTTGTGTGGACCTTTACTCTGGAACTTGCTTCACTTAGATTTGTATTACTTGGCATTTATTGTTATTTATTGTATCTTAGGCCTGTTTGTGATTAGTGGCCTAATATTTTAGAAAACGTTTTATGTTTATTTCTCACGCCGATTGATTGGATACAAACAAACATATTGCTGTTTCTATTGTTGCTATTGTCTATCCTTGACTCTTGCACTGAGGATGATGCTATTTGGGCCCGATGCCCCATAAATACGGAGAACTTTGAGTGTTTTCCCCCATGTAGCATCCTGGGAGAAACCATACTCTTGCCCCGCTATTGGACTGGAGAAATGTGCGTGTTTTCCCCATGTAGCGTCCTGGGAGAAACCATACTCTTGCCCCGCTATTGGACTGGAGAACTTTGAGTGTTTTCCCATGTAACATCCTGGGAGAAACCATACTCTTGCCCCGCTATTGGACTGGAGAAATGTGCGTGTTTTCCCCATGTAGCGTCCTGGGAGAAACCATACTCTTGCTCCACTATTGGACTGGAGAACTCTGCGTGTTTTCCACATTCGACATGGGACAAACTGCACGATAGGATAGTTCTTTCAGTACTTAAACATGTCTCTGGACTGCACCTTTTGAAATACGTTGTGTTAAAGACTCTGGTTCCTCTGGACTATGGTTCTGGTACTGTCTGTGAATCCACATGTTAGAAATAGATCTAGACTTGCCATCATTTTGCTGTGCAGTCTAACCCAGGTCTGGACTATTCTACCCCATCTAAATTAAAAAGTCTGAATGGTTTTGAATTTTCTGCGCATAAATGTAATAATTCTTCTTCCCAAACTTGATTTTCTGAATATTTGGATCAAAATTGCAGACCCAGATGTATTTTGTCATGGTTAAAATGTTTTTTGGGGGTCAGATCTTAAATCTAAGGGTGGTGGTGTTACTATATACATACAAGACAAATTCTCTGCCACCATTCTGATATCTGTTACCAAACCCAAGCAATGTAAATATCTGTCAGATTATAAATCTCTGTTCATCCTTAAATCTGGTTGTCTCCTGTCTGACCCCAATCTGCCGGCTCTCCGGATTGTATTGTTCTATTATTATCCCAGAATGTTAAATCTGAACATACTTGGAAACATACAAGACGAACTGGCACAGAGAGACAGGAAACACAGGGATAAATACACTGAGAGACAGGAAACACAGGGATAAATACACTGAGAGACAGGAAACACAGGGATAAATACACAGAGAGACAGGAAACACAGGGATAAATACACAGAGAGACAGGAAACACAGGGATAAATATACAGAGAGACAGGAAACACAGGGATAAATACACTGAGAGACAGGAAACACAGGGATATATACACTGAGAGACAGGAAACACAGGGATAAATACACAGAGAGACAGGAAACACAGGGATAAATACACAGAGAGACAGGAAACACAGGGATAAATACACCGAGAGACAGGAAACACAGGGATAAATACACAGAGAGACAGGAAACACAGGGAGAAATACACAGAGAGACAGGAAACACAGGGAGAAATACACAGAGAGACAGGAAACACAGGGATAAATACACAGAGAGACAGGAAACATAGGGATAAATACACAGAGAGACAGGAAACACAGGGATAAATACACAGAGAGACAGGAAACACAGGGAGAAATACACAGAGAGACAGGAAACACAGGGAGAAATACACAGAGAGACAGGAAACACATGGATAAATACACTGAGAGACAGGAAACACAGGGATAAATACACAGAGAGACAGGAAACACAGGGATAAATACACAGAGAGACAGGAAACACAGGGATAAATACACAGAGAGACAGGAAACACAGGGATAAATACACTGGGGAAAATAAGCCACACCTGGAGGGGGTGGAGACAATCACAGACAATCAAAGGGCGTGACAGTTAGATACTACTGCACTGTTGGAGCTAGGAACACAATTATTTAGTTAGATACTACTGTACTGTTGGAGCTAGGAACACAATTATTTAGTTAGATATTACTGCACTGTTGGAGCTAGGAACACAAGCATTTAGTTAGATATTACTGCACTGTTGGAGCTAGGAACACAAGCATTTAGTTAGATACTACTGCACTGTTGGAGCTAGAAACACAAGCATTTAGTTAGATACTACTGCACTGTTGGAGCTAGGAATACAAGCATTTAGTTAGATACTACTGTACTGTTGGAGCTAGGAATACAAGCATTTAGTTAGATACTACTGTACTGTTGGAGCTAGGAACACAAGCATTTAGTTAGATACTACTGTACTGTTGGAGCTAGAAACACAAGCATTTAGTTAGATACTACTGCACTGTTGGAGCTAGGAACACAAGCATTTAGTTAGATACTACTGTACTGTTGGAGCTAGAAACACAAGCATTTAGTTAGATACTACTGTACTGTTGGAGCTAGGAACACAAGCATTTAGTTAGATACTACTGTACTGTTGGAGCTAGGAACACAAGCATTTAGTTAGATACTACTGCACTGTTGGAGCTAGGAACACAAGCATTTAGTTAGATACTACTGTACTGTTGGAGCTAGAAACACAAGCATTTAGTTAGATACTACTGTACTGTTGGAGCTAGAAACACAAGCATTTAGTTAGATACTACTGCACTGTTGGAGCTAGGAACACAATCATTTAGTTAGATTTTTGTCTATGACGCTTGTCTGTTTCTGTTTTTGTCTATGACAAAACATCTGTTTAGGGTGTGTCTGTCTGTAGGTTGTTAAGTCTGAGAGAGAGATGAAACATTGTTCTCCCCTTGCTGCTGTCTTGGTTGGACCAGGTCTCTAAGAAAAATAGATTTTATCTCAAGGAGACTTAACCTCGATTAAATAAAGGTTAAATAAAATATAAATAAAACTCTCATTCATAAACGCTTTTAGCTCAGAAATCACTAACTGACCATTTGGTATCTTTGTATTTAGAAATACAGTGAATCTGTTATGTTACGGAGGACAATCATAAACTACACACGCATGTGATGATC
This sequence comes from Salvelinus alpinus, assembly GCF_045679555.1. NCBI lineage: Eukaryota > Metazoa > Chordata > Actinopteri > Salmoniformes > Salmonidae > Salvelinus > Salvelinus alpinus. The sequence continues at coordinate 4,048,443 of NC_092105.1, read as the reverse complement.
TCTTCTGGTTTCACCCTGTGGTCTAAAGCCACGTCACCATAGTGATCAGGCGGTGATAATTCCCATCGGTCTAATTATTACAGTTTGTGGGGGTGAGAGAGGAGAGGGGAGAAGAGGGATGAGAACAGAGAGGGATGAGGGATGAGGAGAGAGAGGGATGAGGGGAGAGAGGGATGAGAGCAGAGAGAGGTGAGGGGAGAGAGGGGTGAGGGGAGAGAGGGATGAGAACAGTGAGGGATGAGGAGAGAGAGGGATAAGGAGAGAGAGGGATGAGAGCAGAGAGAGGTGAGGGGAGAGAGGGGTGAGGGGAGAGAGGGATGAGAACAGTGAGGGATGAGGAGAGAGAGGGATAAGGAGAGAGAGGGATGAGAGCAGAGAGAGGTGAGGGGAGAGAGGGATGGGGAGAGAGAGGGATGAGGAGAGAGAGGGATGAGGGATGAGGGATGAGGAGAGAGAGGGGTGAGGGGAGAGGAGAGAGAGGGGTGAGGGGAGAGGAGAGAGAGGGGTGAGGGGAGAGGAGAGAGAGGGGTGAGGGGAGAGAGGGATGAGAACAGTGAGGGATGAGGAGAGAGAGGGATGAGAGCAGAGAGAGGTGAGGGGAGAGAGGGGTGAGGGGAGAGAGGGATGGGGAGAGAGAGGGATGAGAACAGAGAGGGATGAGGAGAGAGAGGGGTGAGGGGAGAGGAGAGAGAGGGGTGAGGGGAGAGAGGGATGAGAGCAGAGAGAGATGGGGAGAGAGAGGGATAAGGAGAGAGAGGGATGAGAGCAGAGAGAGGTGAGGGGAGAGAGGGGTGAGGGGAGAGAGGGATGAGGGGAGAGAGGTTACAGTTTATTGAGACATAATTCAGTTATATGAATAACAATCAATTGGATCAGTGGAGTGGGATGTAGAGATGTAGAACTTAGATCTGTAGTTACAACAGGTCCATCTCTACCTATCTATGTCAAACTGATCTATAGTTACAGCAGGTACATCTCTACCTATCTATGTCAAACTGATCTGTAGTTACAACAGGTCCATCTCTACCTATCTATGTCAAACTGATCTATAGTTACAACAGGTCCATCTCTACCTATCTATGTCAAACTGATCTGTAGTTACTGCAGGTACATCTCTACCTATCTATGTCAAACTGATCTATAGTTACAACAGGTCCATCTCTACCTATCTATGTCAAACTGATCTATAGTTACAACAGGTCCATCTCTACCTATCTATGTCAAACTGATCTGTAGTTACAACAGGTCCATCTCTACCTATCTATGTCAAACTGATCTATAGTTACAACAGGTCCATCTCTACCTATCTATGTCAAACTGATCTATAGTTACAACAGGTCCATCTCTACCTATCTATGTCAAACTGATCTATAGTTACAGCAGGTCCATCTCTACCTATCTATGTCAAACTGATCTATAGTTACAACAGGTCCATCTCTACCTATCTATGTCAAACTGATCTATAGTTACAGCAGGTACATCTCTACCTATCTATGTCAAACTGATCTGTAGTTACAACAGGTCCATCTCTACCTATCTATGTCAAACTGATCTATAGTTACAACAGGTCCATCTCTACCTATCTATGTCAAACTGATCTGTAGTTACTGCAGGTACATCTCTACCTATCTATGTCAAACTGATCTATAGTTACAACAGGTCCATCTCTACCTATCTATGTCAAACTGATCTATAGTTACAACAGGTCCATCTCTACCTATCTATGTCAAACTGATCTGTAGTTACAACAGGTCCATCTCTACCTATCTATGTCAAACTGATCTATAGTTACAACAGGTCCATCTCTACCTATCTATGTCAAACTGATCTATAGTTACAACAGGTCCATCTCTACCTATCTATGTCAAACTGATCTATAGTTACAACAGGTCCATCTCTACCTATCTATGTCAAACTGATCTGTAGTTACAACAGGTCCATCTCTACCTATCTATGTCAAACTGATCTATAGTTACAGCAGGTCCATCTCTACCTATCTATGTCAAACTGATCTATAGTTACAACAGGTCCATCTCTACCTATCTATGTCATACTGATCTATAGTTACATCTCTACCTATCTATGTCAAACTGATCTGTAGTTACAACAGGTCCATCTCTACCTATCTATGTCAAACTGATCTATAGTTACAACAGGTCCATCTCTACCTATCTATGTCAAACTGATCTGTAGTTACAACAGGTCCATCTCTACCTATCTATGTCAAACTGATCTATAGTTACAGCAGGTCCATCTCTAACTATCTATGTCAAACTGATCTATAGTTACAACAGGTCCATCTCTACCTATCTATGTCAAACTGATCTATAGTTACAACAGGTCCATCTCTACCTATCTATGTCAAACTGATCTGTATTTACAACAGGTCCATCTCTACCTATCTATGTCAAACTGATCTGTATTTACAACAGGTCCATCTGACAGAAAGAGAGATTGAACAGAAACGACAGACAGACAGACAGACAGACAGACAGACCCGTGGACATTCACTTATCATCTCATTTAGAATCAATCCTACACTATCTTGGGCCCATCTGTCAACCCTTCTCCTCATCTCCCATCCCATCTGTCAACCCTTCTCATCTCCCATCCCATCTGTCAACCCTTCTCATCTCCCATCCCATCTGTCAACCCTTCTCATCTCCCATCCCATCTGTCAACCCTTCTCCTCATCTCCCATCCCATCTGTCAACCCTTCTCCTCATCTCCCATTCCATCTGTCAACCCTTCTCCTCATCTCCCATTCCATCTGTCAACCCTTCTCCTCATCTCCCATCCCATCTGTCAACCCTTCTCATCTCCCATCCCATCTGTCAACCCTTCTCATCTCCCATCCCATCTGTCAACCCTTCTCATCTCCCATTCCATCTGTCAACCCTTCTCATCTCCCATCCCATCTGTCAACCCTTCTCATCTCCCATTCCATCTGTCAACCCTTCTCCTCATCTCCCATCCCATCTGTCAACCCTTCTCCTCATCTCCCATTCCATCTGTCAACCCTTCTCCTCATCTCCCATCCCATCTGTCAACCCTTCTCCTCATCTCCCATTCCATCTGTCAACCCTTCTCCTCATCTCCCATCCCATCTGTCAACCCTTCTCCTCATCTCCCATTCCATCTGTCAACCCTTCTCCTCATCTCCCATTCCATCTGTCAACCCTTCTCCTCATCTCCCATCCCATCTGTCAACCCTTCTCATCTCCCATCCCATCTGTCAACCCTTCTCATCTCCCATCCCATCTGTCAACCCTTCTCATCTCCCATTCCATCTGTCAACCCTTCTCATCTCCCATCCCATCTGTCAACCCTTCTCATCTCCCATCCCATCTGTCAACCCTCCTCATCTCCCATTCCATCTGTCAACCCTTCTCCTCATCTCCCATTCCATCTGTCAACCCTCCTCATCATCTCCCATTCCATCTGTCAACCCTTCTCCTCATCTCCCATTCCATCTGTCAACCCTTCTCCTCATCTCCCATTCCATCTGTCAACCCTTCTCCTCATCTCCCATCCCATCTGTCAACCCTTCTCATCTCCCATCCCATCTGTCAACCCTTCTCATCTCCCATTCCATCTGTCAACCCTTCTCATCTCCCATCCCATCTGTCAACCCTTCTCATCTCCCATCCCATCTGTCAACCCTCCTCATCTCCCATTCCATCTGTCAACCCTTCTCCTCATCTCCCATTCCATCTGTCAACCCTTCTCCTCATCTCCCATTCCATCTGTCAACCCTCCTCATCATCTCCCATTCCATCTGTCAACCCTTCTCCTCATCTCCCATTCCATCTGTCAACCCTTCTCCTCATCTCCCATTCCATATGTCAACCCTTCTCCTCATCTCCCATTTCGTCTGTTAACCCACCTCATCTCCCATTCCATCTGTCAACCCGCCTCATCTCCCATTCCATCTGTCAACCCTTCTCCTCATCTCCCATCCCATCTGTCAACCCTTCTCCTCATCTCCCATTCCATCGGTCAACCCTTCTCCTCATCTCCCATTCCATCTGTCAACCCTTCTCCTCATCTCCCATTCCATCTGTCAACCCTCCTCATCTCCCATTCCATCTGTCAACCCTTCTCATCATCTCCCAATCCATCTGTCAACCCTTCTCATCATCTCCCATTCCATCTGTCAACCCTTCTCATCTCCCATTCCATCTGTCAACCCTTCTCCTCATCTCCCATCCCATCTGTCAACCCTTCTCCTCATCTCCCATTCCATCTGTCAACCCTTCTCCTCATCTCCCATTCCATCTGTCAACCCTTCTCCTCATCTCCCATTCCATCTGTCAACCCTTATCCTCATCTCCCATTCCATCTGTCAACCCTTCTCCTCATCTCCCATTCCATCTGTCAACCCTCCTCATCTCCCATTCCATCTGTCAACCCTTCTCCTCATCTCCCATTCCATCTGTCAACCCTCCTCATCTCCCATTCCATCTGTCAACCCTTCTCCTCATCTCCCATTCCATCTGTCAACCCTTCTCCTCATCTCCCATTCCATCTGTCAACCCTTCTCCTCATCTCCCATTCCATCTGTCAACCCTTCTCCTCATCTCCCATTCCATCTGTCAACCCTTCTCATCATCTCCCATTCCATCTGTCAACCCTCCTCATCTCCCATTCCATCTGTCAACCCTCCTCATCTCCCATTCCATCTGTCAACCCTTCTCCTCATCTCCCATTCCATCTGTCAACCCTTCTCATCTCCCATTCCATCTGTCAACCCTTCTCCTCATCTCCCATTCCATCTGTCAACCCTTCTCCTCATCTCCCATTCCATCTGTCAACCCTTCTCCTCATCTCCCATTCCATCTGTCAACCCTTCTCATCATCTCCCATTCCATCTGTCAACCCTCCTCATCTCCCATTCCATCTGTCAACCCTCCTCATCTCCCATTCCATCTGTCAACCCTTCTCCTCATCTCCCATTCCATCTGTCAACCCTTCTCATCTCCCATTCCATCTGTCAACCCTTCTCCTCATCTCCCATTCCATCTGTCAACCCTTCTCCTCATCTCCCATTCCATCTGTCAACCCTTCTCCTCATCTCCCATTCCATCTGTCAACCCTTCTCATCTCCCATTCCATCTGTCAACCCTTCTCCTCATCTCCCATCCCATCTGTCAACCCTTCTCCTCATCTCCCATCCCCTCAGGTAATATGGTGTCTCAGAGCTATAAGAGCAGTAAAGACATTTCATTATTTATTTTTTAAACGGTCAGGAAAAACATCACTTTATATTCCTGCAGGTGCCTTGCCATTATGAGTCTGTGTGAGAGAGGTGTCAGAGCAGGGAGCATATATTACAAAACCTGCTCATTGAGGCTGATGAGACTATGCCTCTCATACTGGCCCCGGAAAAGAAGAGCTGGTTTTCCATAATGGTTCTAACCTTCATCTGTCAGGGACTGCTAAATGTACTGGAATCAGTTCTGCATTGGATTATATGTCAGGGTTTATAATGTATTAACTCAGATCGCTAGCTGTGTGTGTCTGCAGGAAGTTCTCCTCTCTCTCTCTCTGTCTCTCTGTCTCTCTGTCTCTCTCTCTCTCTCTCTCTCTCTCTCTCTCTCTCTCTCTCTCTCTCTCTCTCTCTCTCTCTCTCTCTCTCTCTTTCTCCCACCCTCTCTCTCTCTCTCTCTCTCTCTCTTTCTCCCACCCTCTCTCTCTCCCACTCTCTCTCTTTCTCTCTCTCTCTCTCTTTCTCTTTCTCCCACTCTCTCTCTCTCTTTATCCCACTCTCTCTCTCTCCCACTCTCTCTCTCTTTCTCCCACTCTCTCTCTCCCACTCTCTCTCTCCAACTCACTCCCACTCTCTCTCCCACACTCTCTCCCACTCTCTCTCCCACACTCTCTCTCTCTCCCTTTCTTCTTCACTTTCTCTCTCTCTCAAACTTATATCACTCTATCCTCTTAGTGGGGTGAAAAGGAGTCTTTATAATTTCAACCTGAATGGCAGCTTGAATGTGATGTGCATTAGAGAAATATGATGATGTGGTTGGTGTGAACAAACCGTGTTGCTGTGAAGGAAGCGGAGATCTTTAGAAACCAGAAACAGTGTTGAATGGTAGAGAGGATAAGCTCTTCTCTCTTAAATTGCTCATCTAGCTGCAAATGTAATACGGCTCACTCAATCTGCCTCTTCCTCTGTCAGGAGACGAAACGGGTTAGTGCTGGAGACGGGGCTAGGGGTTAGTGCTGGAGACGGGGCTAGGGGTTAGGGTTGGAGACGGGCTAGGGGTTAGGGTTGGAGACGGGGTTAGGGCTGGAGACGGGGCTAGGGGTTAGGGCTGGAGACGGGGCTAGGGAATAGGGCTGGAGACGGGGCTAGGGGTTAGGGTTGGAGACGGGGCTAGGGGTTAGGGCTGGAGACGGGGCTAGGGGTTAGGGCTGGAGACGGGGCTAGGGGTTAGGGCTGGAGACGGGGCTAGGGGTTAGGGCTGGAGACGGGCCTAGGGGTTAGTGCTGGAGACGGGGCTAGGGAATAGGGTTGGAGACGGGGCTAGGGGTTAGTGCTGGAGACGGGGCTAGGGAATAGGGTTGGAGACGGGGCTAGGGGTTAGGGCTGGAGACGGGGCTAGGGGTTAGGGCTGGAGACGGGGTTAGGGGTTAGGGCTGGAGACGGGGTTAGGGTTGGAGACGGGGCTAGTGGTTAGGGCTGGAGACGGGGCTAGGGGTTAGGGCTGGAGACGGGGTTAGGGCTGGAGACGGGGCTAGGGGTTAGGGCTGGAGACGGGCCTAGGGGTTAGGGCTGGAGACGGGGTTAGGGTTGGAGACGGGGCTAGGGGTTAGTGCTGGAGACGGGGCTAGGGGTTAGTGCTGGAGACGGGGTTAGGGCTGGAGACGGGGCTAGGGGTTTGGGCTGGAGACGGGGCTAGGGTTGGAGACGGGGCTAGGGGTTTGGGCTGGAGACGGGGCTAGGGGGTTAGGGCTGGAGACGGGGCTAGGGGTTAGGGCTGGAGACGGGGCTAGGGGTTAGGGCTGGAGACGGGCCTAGGGGTTAGGGCTGGAGACGGGGTTAGGGTTGGAGACGGGGCTAGGGGTTAGTGCTGGAGACAGGGCTAGGGGTTAGTGCTGGAGACGGGCCTAGGGGTTAGGGTTATAGATGGGCCTAGGGGTTAGTGCTGGAGACAGGGCTAGGGATTAGTGCTGGAGACGGGGCTAGGGAATAGGGTTATAGATGGGCCTAGGGGTTAGGGCTGGAGACGGGGCTAGGGGGTTAGTGCTGGAGACGGGGCTAGGGAATAGGGTTATAGATGGGCCTATGGGGTTAGGGCTGGTGACGGGGCTAGGGAATAGGGTTATAGATGGGCCTAGGGGTTAGGGCTGGAGACGGGGCTAGGGGGTTAGGGTTGGAGACGGGGCTAGGGGGTTAGTGCTGGAGACGGGGCTAGGGAATAGGGTTATAGATGGGCCTAGGGGTTAGGGCTGGAGACGGTGCTAGGGGTTAGGGTTGGAGACGGGGCTAGGGGTTAGGGTTGGAGACGGGGATAGGGTTGGAGACGGGGCTAGGGGTTAGTGCTGGAGACAGGGTTAGGGCTGGAGACGGGGTTAGGGAATAGGGTTATAGATGGGCCTGGGGGTTAGTGCTGGAGACGGGGCTAGGGGTTAGTGCTGGAGACGGGGCTAGGGAATAGGGTTATAGATGGGCCTAGGGGTTAGTGCTGGAGACAGGGTTAGGGCTGGAGACGGGGCTAGGGGTGGAGACGGGGCTAGGGAATAGGGTTATAGATGGGCCTAGGGGTTAGTGCTGGAGACGGGGCTAGGGGTGGAGACGGGGCTAGGGGTTAGGGTTATAGATGGGCCTAGGGGTTAGGGCTGGAGACTGGGCTAGGGGTTAGGGTTATAGATTGGGCCTAGGGGTTAGGGTTGGAGACTGGGCTAGGGGGTTAGGGGTGGAGATGGGTCTAGGGGTTAGGGTTGGAGACGGGGCTAGGGGTTAGGGCTGGAGACGGGGCTAGGGAATAGGGTTATAGATGGGCCTAGGGGTTAGGGCTGGAGACGGGGCTAGGGGTTAGTGCTGGAGACGGGGCTAGGGGTTAGGGTTGGAGACGGGACTAGGGGTTTGGGCTGGAGACGGGGCTAGGGGTTAGGGCTGGAGACGGGGCTAGGGGTTAGGGCTGGAGACGGGGCTAGGGGTTAGTGCTGGAGACGGGGTTAGGGCTGGAGACGGGGCTAGGGGGTTAGGGTTGGAGACGGGGCTAGGGGTTAGTGCTGGAGACAGGCCTAGGGGGTTAGGGTTGGAGACGGGGCTAGGGGTTAGTGCTGGAGACGGGGCTAGGGGTTAGGGCTGGAGACGGGGCTAGGGATTAGGGTTGGAGACGGGGCTAGGGGGTTAGGGCTGGAGACGGGGCTAGGGAATAGGGCTGGAGACGGGGCTAGGGGTTAGTGCTGGAGACGGGGCTAGGGGTTAGGGCTGGAGACGGGGCTAGGGGTTAGGGCTGGAGACGGGGCTAGGGGGTTAGGGCTGGAGACGGGGCTAGGGAATAGGGCTGGAGACGGGGCTAGGGGTTAGTGCTGGAGACGGGGCTAGGGGTTAGGGCTGGAGACGGGGCTAGGGGGTTAGTGCTGGAGACGGGGCTAGGGGTTAGGGTTATAGATGGGCCTAGGGGTTATGGCTGGAGACTGGGCTAGGGGTTAGGGTTATAGATTGGGCCTAGGGGTTAGGGTTGGAGACTGGGCTAGGGGGTTAGGGGTGGAGATGGGTCTAGGGGTTAGGGTTGGAGACGGGGCTAGGGGTTAGGGCTGGAGACGGGGCTAGGGGTTAGGGTTGGAGACGGGGCTAGGGAATAGGGTTATAGATGGGCCTAGGGGTTAGGGCTGGAGACGGGGCTAGGGGTTAGTGCTGGAGACGGGGCTAGGGGTTAGGGTTGGAGACGGGGCTAGGGGTTTGGGCTGGAGACGGGGCTAGGGGTTAGGGCTGGAGACGGGGCTAGGGGTTAGTGCTGGAGACGGGGTTAGGGCTGGAGACGGGGCTAGGGGGTTAGGGTTGGAGACGGGGCTAGGGGTTAGTGCTGGAGACAGGGCTAGGGGGTTAGGGTTGGAGACGGGGCTAGGGGTTAGTGCTGGAGACGGGGCTAGGGGTTAGGGCTGGAGACGGGGCTAGGGGTTAGGGTTGGAGACGGGGCTAGGGCTGGAGACGGGGCTAGGGAATAGGGCTGGAGACGGGGCTAGGGGTTAGTGCTGGAGACGGGGCTAGGGGTTAGGGCTGGAGACGGGGCTAGGGGTTAGGGCTGGAGACGGGGCTAGGGGGTTAGGGCTGGAGACGGGGCTAGGGAATAGGGCTGGAGACGGGGCTAGGGGTTAGTGCTGGAGACGGGGCTAGGGGTTAGGGCTGGAGACGGGGCTAGAGGTGGAGACGGGGCTAGGGGGTTAGGGCTGGAGACGGGGCTAGGGGGTTAGGGTTGGAGACGGGGCTAGGGGTTAGGGCTGGAGACGGGGCTAGGGGTTAGTGCTGGAGACGGGGCTAGGGGTTAGGGTTGGAGACGGGGCTAGGGGGTTAGGGTTGGAGACGGGGCTAGGGGTTAGTGCTGGAGACGGGGCTAGGGGTTAGGGCTGGATACGGTGCTAGGGGTTAGGGCTGGAGACGGGGCTAGGGGTTAGGGCTGGAGACGGGGCTAGGGGTTAGGGCTGGAGTCGGGGCTAGGGGTTAGTGCTGGAGACGGGGCTAGGGGTTAGTGCTGGAGACGGGGCTAGGGGTTAGGGCTGGTTTGAGATGTGAGTTAGGGCGACTTAGTCGCTTCCTTCCAGTTTTTACCAACATCATATGGGATGGAGAGCCTGCATCCCTCCACCCGAACTCATGGGGCCAAAACTTGAAGTCCCCAATAACCAGGCTTACTGAGCCCCTGTCTCTCCTTTCCCCCTCAAACTCCCTGATTACAGACCCCTGAGCTAGCTAGTTAGCCATCTGAGTAAGGAGCTGTCTCAGGCACATATAATATGTCTCAGCGTTGAGTGACAACCTCCTAGAAACCCACAGAGTAACAGCTAGAGGCTACGGTGGTGACTGTGTATCTTCATTCATAATAGTTATCCTCTTCCTGACCCAGTGTCCTCTCTCTCTCTCCTCTCCTTGGTGACAGATGCCCGTGAGAGTGGCTGGGCCTGATCATCGTCTAGCTCCACGCTACGAAGAGGTGGAGCGGCAGTATGCTTCCTTGCCCAGGTAAATACACCTCTCTGCTCTCTGTCTCTCTCTCTCTCCCCACTCCTCCTCTCCCCACTCCTCTCTCCTCCTCTACCCACTCCTCTCTCCTCCTCTCCCCACTCCTCTCTCCTCCTCTCCCCACTCCTCTCTCCCCCTCTCCCCCTCTCCCCACTCCTCTCTCTCTCTCTCCCCACTCCTCCTCTCCCCACTCCTCTCTCCTCCTCTCCCCACTCCTCTCTCCTCCTCTCCCCACTCCTCTCTCCTCCTCTCCCCACTCCTCTCTCCCCCTCTCCCCACTACTCTCTCCTCCTCTCCCCACTACTCTCTCCTCCTCTCCCCACTACTCTCTCCTCCTCTCCCCACTCCTCTCTCCTCCTCTCCCCACTCCTCTCTCCCCCTCTCCCCCTCTCCCCACTCCTCTCTCGCTCTCTCCCCACTCCTCCTCACCCCACTCCTCTCTCCTCCTCTCCCCACTCCTCTCACGCCCTCTCCCCACTCCTCTCTCGCTCTCTCCCCACTCCTCCTCACCCCACTCCTCTCTCCTCCTCTCCCCACTCCTCTCTCCCCCTCTCCCCATTATTCTCTCCTCCTCTCCCCACTACTCTCTCCTCCTCTCCCCACTCCTCTCTCCCCCTCTCCCCACTCCTCTCTCGCTCTCTCCCCACTCCTCCTCACCCCACTCCTCTCTCCTCCTCTCCCCACTACTCTCTCCTCCTCTCCCCACTCCTCTCTCCCCCTCTCCCCCTCTCCCCACTCCTCTCTCGCTCTCTCCCCACTCCTCCTCACCCCACTCCTCTCTCCTCCTCTCCCCACTCCTCTCTCCTCCTCTCCCCACTCCTCTCTCCTCCTCTCCCCACTCCTCTCTCCCCCTCTCCCCACTCCTCTCTCCTCTCTCCCCACTCCTCTCTCCCCACTCCTCTCTCCCCCTCTTCCCACTCCTCTCTCCTCCTCTCCCCACTCCTCTCTCCCCCTCTTCCCACTCCTCTCTCCTCCTCTCCCCACTCCTCTCTCCCCCTCTTCCCACTCCTCTCTCCTCCTCTCCCCACTCCTCTCTCCCCCTCTTCCCACTCCTCTCTCCTCCTCTTCCCACTCCTCTCTCCCCCTCTCCCCACTCCTCTCTCCTCCTCTCCCCACTCCTCTCTCCTCCTCTCCCCACTCCTCTCTCCTCCTCTCCCCACTCCTCTCTCCTCCTCTCCCCACTCCTCTCTCCCCCTCTTCCCACTCCTCTCTCCCCCTCTTCCCACTCCTCTCTCCTCCTCTCCCCACTCCTCTCTCCTCCTCTCCCCACTCCTCTCTCCTCCTCACCCCACTCCTCTCTCCTCCTCTCCCCACTCCTCTCTCCTCCTCTCCCCACTCCTCTCTCCTCCTCTCCCCACTCCTCTCTCCCCCTCTCCCCACTCCCCTCTCCCCACTCCTCTCTCCCCACTCCTCTCTCCCCCTCTTCCCACTCCTCTCTCCCCCTCTCCCCACTCCTCTCTCCTCCTCTCCCCACTCCTCTCTCCCCACTCCTCTCTCCCCCTCTTCCCACTCCTCTCTCCCCCTCTTCCCACTCCTCTCTCCTCCTCTCCCCACTCCTCTCTCCTCCTCTCCCCACTCCTCTCTCCCCCTCTTCCCACTCCTCTCTCCCCCTCTCCCCACTCCTCTCTCCTCCTCTCCCCACTCCTCTCTCCTCCTCTCCCCACTCCTCTCTCCCCCTCTTCCCACTCCTCTCTCCCCCTCTTCCCACTCCTCTCTCCTCCTCTCCCCACTACTCTCTCCCCCTCTCCCCACTCCTCTCTCCTCCTCTCCCCACTACTCTCTCCTCCTCTCCCCACTACTCTCTCCTCCTCTCCCCACTACTCTCTCATCCTCTCCTCCACTCCTCTCTCCCCACTCCTCTCTCCCCCACTCCTCTCTCCCCCTCTCCCCACTCCCCTCTCCCCCTCTCCCCCCTCCCCTCTCCTCCTCTCCCCACTCCTCTCTCCCCCACTCCTCTCTCCCCCTCTCCCCACTCCTCTCTCCCCCACTCCTCTCTCCTCTCTCCTCCTCTCCCCACTCCTCTCTCCTCTCTTCTCCTCTCCCCACTCCTCTCTCCTCCTCTCTCCACTCCTCTCTCCTCCTCTCTCCCCATACCTTGACTAAACGGTCAGAGCAGAGTAGAAGGGGAAGGGGTGCCTCTTCCTTCTCCTCCTCCTCACTTCTCCTCCCCCTCTCCTTCTCCTCCTCCTCTCCTCTCCCCTACCTGCGCCGTGTCTTTCCGCCTGGCTCACAGAGTGCTTAATAATCCTCTTTAAAGCTTATAATTAAATCTGGAGTGTCTGCCTTGTGAGGCCCTCTCATCGAGGGAATCCACCTGATCCTGTCCCTGGAGACGGGGACACAGACGGGAGGTGTAACCTGATATCTGCCCTCACAGCAGCTCCCAACACAGTCCAGAGAGAGGGTTATACACACAGGCCTGGCCCTCTCTCTCCTCCTCGTCCTCGTTTTCTCTCGCTCTCTCTCTCTCTCTCCCTCTGCCTCGTTTTATCACTCTCTCTCTCTCTCTCCTCTCTCTCCCTCTGTCTCTCTCCCTTTCCCTCTGTCTCTCTCTCTCTCACCCTCCCTAACTTCCATCTCTCTTTACCCCCCGTCTTAATCTGTCTCCCTCTCCCACCCCATCCCCCCTCCTCTGTGCGTTGTGTTTGCTGTGTGCAACCAACCACAGCAACCCAAGCAAACAACAACTTGGTGCTCTGCTGCAAGGGCAGAGTCCTCTCTGACATGTTATCTGTTTCTATGTTCACACCCAGTGCTGAGTAAACACACAACATGTCAAAGCGGAATAGTGGATCTGCGTCCCAAATGCAGAGTCCCTATATTAGGGATGGGGGTTTTGAATGATTTGCTGCAGTTGCGGAGTGGAATTTGGGTGAACAGACAAGGAGACTCGGGCTACAGTCAAGACTAGCTAACTTATAGCAGCCACAGTGATGTGTATCATCCCGTATAACAGTGTCTGTCTTAACTGGAGTATCTTAGAGAAGCTAACCAGCTATAGCTAGCGAGGCTAATTGAGGCTACAGTCAAGACTAGCTAACTTATAGCAGCCACAGTGATGTGTATCATCCCGTATAACAGTGTCTGTCTTGACTGGAGTAGCTTAGAGAAGCTAACCAGCTATAGCTAGCGAGGCTAATTGAGGCTACAGTCAAGACTAGCTAACTTATAGCAGCCACAGTGATGTGTATCATCCCGTATAACAGTGTCTGTCTTGACTGGAGTAGCTTAGAGAAGCTAACCAGCTATAGCTAGCGAGGCTAATTGAGTCTGTGTTTTCTCCCCAACCCCATTCAGATGAAACCACAGCCTGTTGGTTGCTTGTTGTAGCCAGCTTCTTCTCATTTCGCTAACTTTTAATTCCATCTTCCATTGGCTACTGGTTACACATTGATCCTCTTTTGTCTCTTTGATTGGCCAACATAAACAACAAGCTACGCGTTGAAGGTTACCGATTGGCTACCCGTCTTTTTATGAGGCGTAGGTCATTTTAAAAAAAAACGACATTTAAAAAGTTTGTTTTATTAAATGATCAACTGTCATGTTATATTCTTGTGTGTAACAATGTCACATGGATATTTTTTATTTTAATTTAGACAAATACTTTTCAGTGTTAAAATTACTCCTCACACAAGTATTCAAATACTAACGTCCGATTGGATGTTTGAATTCCCGTGCTCATCCCTACCCTGTACTGCTTTAGAGAGTGGTTGGTGCTTCTGTCACGGTGTATTTTCTATTTTTATTTATTTTATTTTAACCTTTATTTAACTTGGCAAGTCAGTTAAGAACAAATTCTTATTTACAATAACGGCCTACCAAAAGGCCTCCTACGGGGACGGGGGCTGGGATTAAATATTTTAATAAATTAAATAAAAAATATAGGACAAAACACACATCACGACAAGAGAGACATCACAACACTAAATAAAGAGAGACCTAAGACCACAACATGGTAGCAACACAACATGACAACATGGTAGCAACACAACATGACAACAACATGGTAGCAACACAACATGACAACATGGTAGCAACACAACATGATAACAACATGGTAGCAACACAACATGACAACAACATGGTAGCAACACAACATGACAACAACATGGTAGCAACACAACATGACAACATGGTAGCAACACAACATGACAACAACATGGTAGCAACACAACATGACAACATGGTAGCAACACAACATGACAACAACATGGTAGCAACACAACATGACAACAACATGGTAGCAACACAACATGACAACATGGTAGCAACACAACATGACAACAACATGGTAGCAACACAACATGACAACATGGTAGCAACACAACATGACAACAACATGGTAGCAACACAACATGACAACAACATGGTAGCAACACAACATGGTAGCAACACAACATGACAACAACATGGTAGCAACACAACATGACAACAACATGGTAGCAGCACAATATGACAACAACATGGTAGCAACACAACATGACAACAACATGGTAGCAACACAACATGACAACAACATGGTAGCAGCACAACATGACAACAACATGGTAGCAACACAACATGACAACAACATGGTAGCAACACAACATGACAACAACATGGTAGCAACACAACATGACAACAACATGGTAGCAACACAACATGGTAGCAACACATCCTCTCTCTCTCTACCCTCTCTCTGCTCTATCTCTCTCTCTCTCTCTCTCTCTCTCTCTCTCTGTCAATTCAATTCAATTCAATTCAAGGGGCTTTATTGGCATGGGAAACATGTGTTAACATTGCCAAAGCAAGTGAGGTAGATATTATACAAAAGTGAAATAAACAATACAAATTAACAGTGAACATTACACATACAGAAGTTTCAAAACAATAAAGACATTACAAATGTTATATTATATATATACAGTGTTGTAACAATGTACAAATGGTTAAAGCACACAAGTTAAAATAAATAAGCATAAATATGGGTTGTATTTACAATGGTGTTTGTTCTTCACTGGTTGCCCTTTTCTTGTGGCAACAGGTCACAAATCTTGCTGCTGTGATGGCACACTGTGGAATTTCTCCCAGTAGATATGGGAGTTTATCAAAATTGGATTTGTTTTCAAATTCTTTGTGGATCTGTGTAATCTGTGGGAAATATGTCTCTCTAATATGGTCATACATTGGGCAGGAGGTTAGGAAGTGCAGCTCAGTTTCCACCTCATTTTGTGGGCAGTGAGCACATAGCCTGTCTTCTCTTGAGAGCCATGTCTGCCTACGGCGGCCTTTCTCAATAGCAAGGCTATGCTCACTGAGTCTGTACATAGTCAAAGCTTTCCTTAAGTTTGGGTCAGTCACAGTGGTCAGGTATTCTGCCACTGTGTACTCTCTGTTTAGGGCCAAATAGCATTCTAGTTTGCTCTGTTTTTTTGTTAATTCTTTCCAATGTGTCAAGTAATTATCTTTTTGTTTTCTCATGATTTGGTTGGGTCTAATTGTGCTGTTGTCCTGGGGCTCTGTGGGGTGTGTTTGTGTTTGTGAACAGAGCCCTAGGACCAGCTTGCTTAGGGGACTCTTCTCCAGGTTCATCTCTCTGTAGGTGATGGCTTTGTTATGGAAGGTTTGGGAATCGCTTCCTTTTAGGTGGTTGTAGAATTTAACGGCTCTTTTCTGGATTTTGATAATTAGTGGGTATCGGCCTAATTCTGCTCTGCATGCATTATTTGGTGTTCTACGTTGTACACGGAGGATATTTTTGCAGAATTCTGCATGCAGAGTCTCAATTTGGTGTTTGTCCCATTTTGTGAAATCTTGGTTGGTGAGCGGACCCCAGACCTCACAACCATAAAGGGCAATGGGCTCTATGACTGATTCAAGTATTTTTAGCCAGATCCTAATTGGTATGTTGAAATTTATGTTCCTTTTGATGGCATAGAATGCCCTTCTTGCCTTGTCTCTCAGATCGTTCACAGCTTTGTGGAAGTTACCTGTGGCGCTGATGTTTAGGCCGAGGTATGTATAGTTTTTTGTGTGCTCTAGGGCAACAGTGTCTAGATGGAATTTGTGGTCCTGGCGACTGGACCTTTTTTGGAACACCATTATTTTGGTCTTACTGAGATTTACTGTCAGGGCCCAGGTCTGACAGAATCTGTGCAGAAGATCTAGGTGCTGCTGTAGGCCCTCCTTGGTTGGTGACAGAAGCACCAGATCATCAGCAAACAGTAGACATTTGACTTCAGAGTCTAGTAGGGTGAGACCGGGTGCTGCAGACTGTTCTAGTGCCCGCGCCAATTCGTTGATATATATGTTGAAGAGGGTGGGGCTTAAGCTGCATCCCTGTCTCACCCCACGACCCTGTGTGAAGAAATGTGTGTGTTTTTTGCCAATTTTAACCGCACACTTGTTGTTTGTGTACATGGATTTTATAATGTCGTATGTTTTACCCCCAACACCACTTTCCATCAATTTGTATAGCAGACCCTCATGCCAAATTGAGTCGAAGGCTTTTTTGAAGTCAACAAAGCATGAGAAGACTTTGCCTTTGTTTTGGTTTGTTTGGTTGTCAATTAGGGTGTGTAGGGTGAATACATGGTCTGTTGTACGGTAATTTGGTAAAAAGCCAATTTGACATTTGCTCAGTACATTGTTTTCATTGAGGAAATGTACGAGTCTGCTGTTAATGATAATGCAGAGTATTTTCCCAAGGTTACTGTTGACGCATATTCCACGGTAGTTATTGGGGTCAAATTTGTCTCCACTTTTGTGGATTGGGGTGATCAGTCCTTGGTTCCAAATATTGGGGAAGATGCCAGAGCTAAGGACGATGTTAAAGAGTTTTAGTATAGCCAATTGGAATTTGTTGTCTGTATATTTGATCATTTCATTAAGGATACCATCAACACCACAGGCCTTTTTGGGTTGGAGGGTTTTTATTTTGTCCTGTAACTCGTTCAAGGTAATTGGAGAATCCAGTGGGTTCTGGTAGTCTTTAATAGTTGATTCTAGGATTTGTATTTGATCATGTATATGTTTTTGCTCTTTATTCTTTGTTATAGAGCCAAAAAGATTGGAGAAGTGGTTTACCCATACATCTCCATTTTGGATGGATAATTCTTCGTGTTGTTGTTTGTTTAGTGTTTTCCAATTTTCCCAGAAGTGGTTAGAGTCTATGGATTCTTCAATTACATTGAGCTGATTTCTGACGTGCTGTTCCTTCTTTTTCCGTAGTGTATTTCTGTATTGTTTTAGTGATTCGCCATAGTGAAGGCGTAGACTCAGGTTTTCCGGGTCTCTATGTTTTTGGTTGGACAGGTTTCTCAATTTATTTCTTAGATTTTTGCATTCTTCATCAAACCATTTGTCATTGTTGTTCATTTTCTTTGGTTTTCTATTTGAGATTTTTAGATTTGACAGGGAAGCTGAGAGGTCAAATATACTGTTAAGATTTTCTACTGCCAAGTTTACACCTTCACTATTGCAGTGGAACGTTTTACCCAGGAAGTTGTCTAAAAGGGATTGAATTTGCTGTTGTCTAATTGTGTTTTGGTAGGTTTCCAAACTGCATTCCTTCCATCTATAGCATTTCTTAATGTTACTCAGTTCCTTTGGCTTTGATGCCTCATGATTGAGTATTGCTCTGTTCAAGTAGACTGTGATTTTGCTGTGGTCTGATAGGGGTGTCAGTGGGCTGACTGTGAACGCTCTGAGAGACTCTGGGTTGAGGTCAGTGATAAAGTAGTCTACAGTGCTACTGCCAAGAGATGAGCTATAGGTGAACCTACCATAGGAGTCCCCTCGAAGCCTACCATTGACTATGTACATACCCAGCGTGCGACAGAGCTGCAGGAGTTGTGACCCGTTTTTGTTGGTTATGTTGTCATAGTTGTGCCTAGGGGGGCATATGGGGGAGGGAATGCTGTCACCTGCAGGCAGGTGTTTGTCCCCCTGTGTGCTGAGGGTGTCAGGTTCTTGTCCAGTTCTGGCATTTAGGTCGCCACAGACTAATACATGTCCCTGGGCCTGGAAATGATTGATTTCCTCCTTCAGGATGGAGAAGCTGTCTTCATTAAAGTATGGGGATTCTAGTGGGGGGATATAGGTAGCACACAGGAGGACATTTTTCTCTGTTAAGATAATTTCCTTTTGAATTTCTAGCCAAATGTAAAATGTTCCTGTTTTGATTAATTTAATGGAGTGAGTTAGGTCTGCTCTATACCAAATTAGCATTCCCCCTGAGTCCCTTCCCTGTTTCACACCTGGTAGTTTGGTGGATGGGACTACCAGCTCTCTGTAACCTAGAGGCCTAGAGGGCAACCAGTGGGTCCGTCTCCTCTGTACCAGGTTTCTTGCAGGATGACAATGTCTGCATTACCGATTTCTTTGGTGAAGTCCGGGTTCCTGCTCTTTAGGCCAAAGGCAGATGACCTCAGGCCTTGGATATTCCAGGATGATATAGTGAAGGCTTTTTGTTCCATAAAGTGTCCAATGTTGTTGGTCGTGGTTTGGCCTCAGGCCAGTAAGTGTGAGCAGAGCCTGCTGAGCATCTGGTACATGCCGTTGGCTTGGGCGAGTGTAAGAGTGGGGGTTGGGCCTGTTTGCCCGCTCACTACCTGGGCGTATGTGTGACTTCCATGTTGATGCCCTCTCTGCGGGGGTGGGGTGCATGGGGTGGGCAGGAGTGGCATAGGTCTGATCTGAGGGGGCCTAAATTGGGTGTGGGCATGGTTGATGTGGGGGGGTGTTGATTGGTTGGGGTGGGGGTGTGTCTGGGGGTGCTGTGGTCTGGATGTAGGTCCTCTTGGCGTGGGTCCTCTATGTGTAGGTCCAGGGTGGGGTGCTGAAGGTCTTGGAGGGTGTCTCGCTGGTCTGGGTGGGGTGTCTATTGATCTGTTGCTCCTGTGTGAAGTGTTGGGGCTGCGTTTGAGAGCGATGTCCTTTAGAGTCCGGGCAAAGGTGGGCACTGCTGCCTTGTAGAGGTGGACCTGGTCATAGAGGCTGTTCAAGTCCAGGGTGGAGTGGTGGGCCAGGAAAACATTTGGTTTTGAGGCACAGTCACGGGAGATGCTTGCGTTTACCCGCTGTATTGTAGCAGGGTGGAAGTCTTTTCGTGGTAGCAGGGTGGAGATAACCACTTGTGCATTGGGGAAAGTAGAAGAAGCTTTTTCAATCACTCCCTTCAGTGCTGTGGCCACCCTTTCCTGCTGTGCTCTCAGGTCGTTTGTGCCTGTGTGTATTATTATGTGGCTAGGTGAGCCTAGTTTGTCCTCAGACAGAAGGTCTAGGGCGCACTGGGTGTTTGGACACCAGAGTTTAGATACACTGTGTTTGGGAAAAAGTTTTTTTTCTTCTATAAATTTCCCATTTGAGTCCATAAGGAGAAAAATCTGTGTCTTGTGTTTGTCCTCAGTGGGTGTGGGGGGGTTGTCAGGAGGGCTATCAGGGTGGCTGACAGGGGGGGTGCTCAGGGGGGGTGAGAGCTGCTGGGCTTGGGGTTTTTCTTTTGTCTGTTCTGCTGTGATGTTGACTCTATGGTCAGGGTCTGGTGTGGACTGTTCTGCTGTGGTGTCGAGACTTTTGTCGGGTGATGAGGTGGGCTGTTCTGCTGGCTTCTCTGTGGGGATGGCCACCTCCCTAGTGGGTTGTTCTCTGTCACATGCCATCCCCCTCAACCTCTCCTCCAGCAGTCTGATCCTCTCCTCCATCCCCCTCTCCCTCTCCTCCAGCAGTCTGATCCTCTCCTCTAGTGCTCTGTTCTGCTCCTGCTCCTGCTTCTGCTCTTTCTCCAGTTGAAGTTGTCTCTTAACTGTCCAGAGTCCAGATGTGTCTCTCTCCACCTCCAGCTCTCCTGGTCTGGTTAAGGGGGTGTTGTTGTGCTGGACTGTTGTCTGGGTCTGTGCTGACTGGAGTGTAATCACCTGCTGTTCCAGCTCAACCTGCCTTACCTCCAGCTGGGTGAATTTATCCTTCATTTCAATGAGGGAGAAGTGCTCTGTACTGGGAGGTTGACTGTCTGCTGAGGGTTGCTCGTCTGTGGGGTTATATGATGAAGAGTTTTGGTCTGACCCGCTTGGGGTGGGGGTATCTTTATCAAGGGAGAGCTTCTCCTGCTGGGCTAATTCTTTGATTAGGTGAAAGTCCAGCTGAAACTGTTTGGGGTTGCCCTGTACCAATACTGTTCCAGACTTATATAGATTTATGTTAGCTGACTCAGAGTCCTCGTTGTCAAGTATCCTGAGTTTCCACCCCTCGTTAACCCCCCCTCTCTTAACAAAGGGGTAGTGTGCTAATATAGCACTGTGCCATGCCAGGGGATGGTTTGTGTGGAAGATAAGGTTGCTGATGTTCCCATTTTTGTAATAGTCAGCAAAAAGTGTCTCTTGATTTTCCATAAGGAGCTTCATTTTGTGCTCTTTTCTTGCCTTGTCATTCTTTACACTCCCAGGGTACTGTATTTTAATTACCTCTGAACAGCAGGAGGGAGCTTCTAAGGCCTCTCCATTTGGTTGGGGTAGACTATTCGACTCTCCTGCCATTGTTGAGCTAATGGTCTTTGACACCTCTCACTTGACACGTCAGTGCTAGTTGAAGCTGTATCAAGCTTGGCAATTATGTTTCATTCAATGCTTATAAAGTAATGTCATGTATTTTTCTTCTTGGCTTTTGGCAATAGAATATAGTTTCAGACTAAACATTACTCACTCAGTTCCAGGTTGGGTGGTGTTTTCAGGTTACTGTTGTTTTCCAGAGAATTTGCTGTGTAATAATCCTTGGTAGTTGTGAATCTTTCAGGTGATTCCGTAATTCCGTCCAAAATCAGGTTGTAGGTTTTGAGTTTTGATTTGAATTTAGGGTTATGTTGTAGAGGGTAGCATCCTGTATGTGTTCCTGACAAAAAATCCAAGTTTAACTAACTCTAAATCTATATTTTTTAAAGAAAATGCTGAAAAATGCAGGAGCTCATCTGATCATGACCTCTCTCTCTCTCTCTCTCTCTCTCTCTCTCTCTCTCTCTCTCTCTCTCTCTCTCTCTCTCTCTCTCTCTCTCTCTCTCTCTCTCTGTCTCTCTCTCTCTCTACCCTCTCTCTGCTCTGTCTCTCTCTTTCCTCTGACTCTCTCTCTCAATTAAATTTCAATTCAAGGGCCTAATTTGCATGGGAAACATATGTTAACTTTGCCAAAGCAAGTGAGGTAAATAATAAGTAGATAATAAACAAAAGTGAAATAAACAAAACAAATTAACATTAACCATTACACTCACAGAAGTTCCACAAGAATAAAGACATTTGAAATCTCTCTCTCTCTCTCTCTCTCTCTCTCTCTCTCTCTCTCTCTCTCTCTCTCTCTCTCTCTCTCTCTCTCTCTCTCTCTCTCTCTCTCTCTCTCTCTCTCTCTCTCTCTCTCTCTCTCTCTCTCTCTCTGTTTGTTATTCCAAACCTAGTACCTCAGCTCTGAGGACCCTTCATGGCCTATGCGTTGCCCTGGCTAATGATATTCCAAACCCAAGGCCAATTGAGTGCCCTACCCTCTCATGTCCCCTTGGCCTGGCTGCCTTGGTCAGCCAGCCAGTCATCCAACCAGTCAGTCGGCCAGTCAGTCAGCCAACCAGTCAGCCAACCAGTCATTCAGTCAGCCAGCCAACCAGTCAGTCAGTAAGCCCGCCAACCAGTCAGTCAGTAAGCCAGCCAACCAGTCATTCAGCCAGCCAACCAGTCAGCCAGCCAGCCGGCCAGTCAGCCAACCAGTCAGTCAGTAAGCCAGCCAACCAGTCAGTCAGTAAGCCAGCCAACCAGTCATTCAGCCAGTCAGCCAGCCAGCCGGCCAGTCAGCCAACCAGTCATTCAGCCAGCCAGCCAGCCGGCCAGTCAGCCAACCAGTCAGCCGGCCAGTCAGCCAACCAGTCATTCAGTCAGCCAGCCAACCAGTCAGTCTCTAAGCCAGCCAACCAGTCAGCCAGCCAGCCAACCAGTCAGTCAGTAAGCCAGCCAGCTCTCAGCCCCTCCACCCCTCCATATGAACCCAATTACAGCCATTACCAAAATAAAACAGAATGTTGTTTCATTCACAGCCCTAACCCGGGGTTATCGAATCAGAACAGCCGTTCACCCAATCCTTTTAGATGATTGGGTTATCACAGCAAGTCAAAAAGTGTTTCATTTCCTCGTTAGACTCATAATGAAGTGATTAATGCACAGATGGTCTCTGTCTGTCCGTCCGTCCGTCCGTCCGTCCGTGTTATAGTTGTGTAACAGTTTAACCAGGGTTATAGTTCTGTAACAGTTTAACCAGGGTCATAGTTCTGTAACAATTTAACAGTTTAACCAGGGTTATAGTTCTGAAACAGTTTAACAGTTTAACCAGGGTTATAGTTCTGAAACAGTTTAACCCAGGGTTATAGTTCTGAAACAGTTTAACCAGGGTTATAGTTCTGAAACAGTTTAACCAGGGTTATAGTTCTGTAACAGTTTAACCAGGGTTATAGTTCTGAAACAGTTTAACCAGGGTTATAGTTCTGAAACAGTTTAACAGTTTAACCAGGGTTATAGTTCTGAAACAGTTTAACCAGGGTTATAGTTCTGAAACAGTTTAACAGTTTAACCAGGGTTATAGTTCTGAAACAGTTTAACCAGGGTTATAGTTCTGAAACAGTTTAACCAGGGTTATAGTTCTGAAACAGTTTAACAGTTTAACCAGGGTTATAGTTCTGAAACAGTTTAACAGTTTAACCAGGGTTATAGTTCTGAAACAGTTTAACCCAGGGTTATAGTTCTGAAACAGTTTAACCAGGGTTATAGTTCTGAAACAGTTTAACCAGGGTTATAGTTCTGAAACAGTTTAACAGTTTAACCAGGGTTATAGTTCTGAAACAGTTTAACCCAGGGTTATAGTTCTGAAACAGTTTAACAGTTTAACCAGGGTTATAGTTCTGTAACAGTTTAACCAGGGTTATAGTTCTGAAACAGTTTAACAGTTTAACCAGGGTTATAGTTCTGTAACAGTTTAACCAGGGTTATAGTTCTGTAACAGTTAAACCAGGGTTATAGTTCTGAAACAGTTTAACAGTTTAACCAGGGTTATAGTTCTGAAACAGTTTAACCCAGGGTTATAGTTCTGAAACAGTTTAACCAGGGTTATAGTTCTGAAACAGTTTAACAGTTTAACCAGGGTTATAGTTCTGAAACAGTTTAACCAGGGTTATAGTTCTGTAACAGTTTAACCAGGGTTATAGTTCTGTAACAGTTTAACCAGGGTTATAGTTCTGAAACAGTTTAACCAGGGTTATAGTTCTGAAACAGTTTAACAGTTTAACCAGGGTTATAGTTCTGAAACAGTTTAACAGTTTAACCAGGGTTATAGTTCTGTAACAGTTTAACCCAGGGTTATAGTTCTGAAACAGTTTAACCAGGGTTATAGTTCTGAAACAGTTTAACCAGGGTTATAGTTCTGTAACAGTTTAACCAGGGTTATAGTTCTGTAACAGTTTAACCAGGGTTATAGTTCTGAAACAGTTTAACAGTTTAACCAGGGTTATAGTTCTGAAACAGTTTAACAGTTTAACTAATAGAGTCTGAGACACCCAGCCCTGAGAGGGTGGAGAGGAGGATCTGATAGAGTCTGAGACACCCAGTCCTGAGAGGGTGGCGAGGAGGATCTGATAGAACCTGAGACACCCAGCCCTGAGAGGGTGGAGAGGAGGATCTGATAGAGTCTGAGACACCCAGCCCTGAGAGGGTGGAGAGGAGGATCTGATAGAGTCTGAGACACCCAGCCCTGAGAGGGTGGAGAGGAGGATCTGATAGAGTCTGAGACACCCAGTCCTGCGAGGGTGGAGAGGAGGATCTGATAGAGCCTGAGACACCCAGTCCTGAGAGGGTGGAGAGGAGGATCTGATAGAGTCTGAGACAACCAACCCTGAGAGGGTGGAGAGGAGGATCTGATAGAGCCTGAGACCATCCAGCCCTGAGAGGGTGGAGAGGAGGATCTGATAGAGTCTGAGACACCCAGCCCTGAGAGGATGGAGAGGAGGATCTGATAGAGCCTGAGACACCCAGCCCTGAGAGGGTGGAGAGGAGGATCTGATAGAGCCTGAGACACCCAGTCCTGAGAGGATGGAGAGGAGGATCTGATAGAGTCTGAGACACCCAGCCCTGAGAGGGTGGAGAGGAGGATCTGATAGAGTCTGAGACCATCCAGCCCTGAGAGGGTGGAGAGGAGGATCTGATAGAGTCTGAGACACCCAGCCCTGAGAGGGTGGAGAGGAGGATCTGATAGAGTCTGAGACACCCAGCCCTGAGAGGGTGGAGAGGAGGATCTGATAGAGCCTGAGACACCCAGTCCTGAGAGGGTGGAGAGGAGGATCTGATAGAGCCTGAGACACCCAGTCCTGAGAGGGTGGAGAGGAGGATCTGATAGAGCCTGAGACACCCAGTCCTGAGAGGGTGGAGAGGAGGATCTGATAGAGTCTGAGACACCCAGCCCTGAGAGGGTGGAGAGGAGGATCTGATAGAGTCTGAGACACCCAGCCCTGAGAGGGTGGAGAGGAGGATCTGATAGAGCCTGAGACACCCAACCCTGAGAGGGTGGAGAGGAGGATCTGATAGAGTCTGAGAGGGTGGAGAGGAGGATCTGATAGAGTCTGAGACACCCAGCCCTGAGAGGGTGGAGAGGAGGATCTGATAGAGTCTGAGACACCCAGCCCTGAGAGGGTGGAGAGGAGGATCTGATAGAGCCTGAGACACCCAGTCCTGAGAGGGTGGAGAGGAGGATCTGATAGAGCCTGAGACACCCAGTCCTGAGAGGGTGGAGAGGAGGATCTGATAGAGCCTGAGACACCCAGTCCTGAGAGGGTGGAGAGGAGGATCTGATAGAGTCTGAGACACCCAGCCCTGAGAGGGTGGAGAGGAGGATCTGATAGAGTCTGAGACACCCAGCCCTGAGAGGGTGGAGAGGAGGATCTGATAGAGCCTGAGACACCCAACCCTGAGAGGGTGGAGAGGAGGATCTGATAGAGTCTGAGAGGGTGGAGAGGAGGATCTGATAGAGTCTGAGACACCCAGCCCTGAGAGGGTGGAGAGGAGGATCTGATAGAGCCTGAGACACCCAGTCCTGAGAGGGTGGAGAGAAGGATCTGATAGAGTCTGAGACACCCAGCCCTGAGAGGGTGGAGAGGAGGATCTGATAGAGTCTGAGACACCCAGCCCTGAGAGGATGGAGAGGAGGATCTGATAGAACCTGAGACTCCCAGCCCTGAGAGGGTGGAGAGGAGGATCTGATAGAGTCTGAGACACCCAGCCCTGAGAGGGTGGAGAGGAGGATCTGATAGAGCCTGAGACACCCAGTCCTGAGAGGGTGGAGAGGAGGATCTGATAGAGTCTGAGACGCCCAGTCCTGAGAGGAGGATCTGATAGAGCCTGAGACACCCAGTCCTGAGAGGGTGGAGAGGAGGATCTGATAGAGTCTGAGACACCCAGCCCTGAGAGGGTGGAGAGGAGGATCTGATAGAGCCTGAGACACCCAGTCCTGAGAGGGTGGAGAGGAGGATGTGATAGAGCCTGAGACACCCAGCCCTGAGAGGGTGGAGAGGAGGATCTGATAGAGTCTGAGAGGGTGGAGAGGAGGATCTGATAGAGTCTGAGACACCCAGTCCTGAGAGGGTGGAGAGGAGGATCTGATAGAGCCTGAGACACCCAGTCCTGAGAGGGTGGAGAGGAGGATCTGATAGAGTCTGAGACACCCAGCCCTGAGAGGGTGGAGAGGAGGATCTGATAGAGTCTGAGACACCCAGTCCTGAGAGGGTGGAGAGGAGGATCTGATAGAACCTGAGACACCCAGCCCTGAGAGGGTGGAGAGGAGGATCTGATAGAGTCTGAGAGGGTGGAGAGGAGGATCTGATAGAGTCTGAGACACCCAGTCCTGAGAGGGTGGAGAGGAGGATCTGATAGAGCCTGAGACACCCAGTCCTGAGAGGGTGGAGAGGAGGATCTGATAGAGCCTGAGACACCCAGCCCTGAGAGGGTGGAGAGGAGGATCTGATAGAGTCTGAGACACCCAGTCCTGAGAGGGTGGAGAGGAGGATCTGATAGAACCTGAGACACCCAGCCCTGAGAGGGTGGAGAGGAGGATCTGATAGAACCTGAGACACCCAGCCCTGAGAGGGTGGAGAGGAGGATCTGATAGAGTCTGAGAGGGTGGAGAGGAGGATCTGATAGAGTCTGAGACACCCAGTCCTGAGAGGGTGGAGAGGAGGATCTGATAGAGCCTGAGACACCCAGTCCTGAGAGGGTGGAGAGGAGGATCTGATAGAGCCTGAGACACCCAGTCCTGAGAGGGTGGAGAGGAGGATCTGATAGAGTCTGAGACACCCAGCCCTGAGAGGGTGGAGAGGAGGATCTGATAGAGTCTGAGACACCCAGTCCTGAGAGGGTGGAGAGGAGGATCTGATAGAACCTGAGACACCCAGCCCTGAGAGGGTGGAGAGGAGGATCTGATAGAGTCTGAGACCATCCAGCCCTGAGAGGGTGGAGAGGAGGATCTGATAGAACCTGAGACACCCAGCCCTGAGAGGGTGGAGAGGAGGATCTGATAGAGTCTGAGACACCCAGCCCTGAGAGGGTGGAGAGGAGGATCTGATAGAACCTGAGACTCCCAGCCCTGAGAGGCGTGGAGAGGAGGATCTGATAGAGTCTGAGACACCCAGCCCTGAGAGGGTGGAGAGGAGGATCTGATAGAGCCTGAGACACCCAGTCCTGAGAGGGTGGAGAGGAGGATCTGATAGAGCCTGAGACACCCAACCCTGAGAGGGTGGAGAGGAGGATCTGATGGTTTATAGTGTTAAAGGTAGCAGATAGATCTAGGAGGATGAGAACAGAGGAGAGAGAGTCAGCTTTGGCGGTGCGGAGAGCCTCCGTGACACAGAGAAGAGCGGTCTCTGGTTGAGTGATCCGTCTTGAAGACCTGACTGGTTAGTGTCCAGGAGATGATTCTGAGAGGGATATCGAGACAGTTGATCAGAGACTGATAAACATTTGGTGAAATAATATTTGTTCAAGATATGTAGTATGATCTGCACACTATTGTGGATAGAGATCCCATTAGTAGTAGTAGTGGTTAGGGGGTGGCAGGTAGCCTACTGGTTAGGGGGCTGCAGGTAGCCTACTGGTTAGGGGGCTGCAGGTAGCCTACTGGTTAGGGGGCTGCAGGTAGCCTAGTGGTTAGGGGGCGGCAGGTAGCCTAGTGGTTAGGGGGCTGCAGGTAGCCTAGTGGTTAGGGGGCGGCAGGTAGCCTACTGGTTAGGGGGCTGCAGGTAGCCTAGTGGTTAGAGCGTTGGACTAGGCAGTTAACCCACTGTTCCCCTGAACAAGGCAGTTAACCCACTGTTCCCCTGAACAAGGAAGTTAACCCGCTGTTCCCCTGAACAAGGCAGTTAACCCACTGTTCCCCTGAACAAGGCAGTTAACCCACTGTTCCCCAGAACAAGGCAGTTAACCCACTGTTCCCCTGAACAAGGCAGTTAACCCACTGTTCCCCTGAACAAGGCAGTTAACCCACTGTTCCCCTGAACAAGGCAGTTAACCCACTGTTCCCCTGAACAAGGCAGTTAACC
Source organism: Salvelinus alpinus (assembly GCF_045679555.1). NCBI lineage: Eukaryota > Metazoa > Chordata > Actinopteri > Salmoniformes > Salmonidae > Salvelinus > Salvelinus alpinus. The sequence continues at coordinate 4,020,667 of NC_092105.1, read as the reverse complement.
CGCTGTTCCCCTGAACAAGGCAGTTAACCCACTGTTCCCCTGAACAAGGCAGTTAACCCACTGTTCCCCAGAACAAGGCAGTTAACCCACTGTTCCCCTGAACAAGGCAGTTAACCCACTGTTCCCCTGAACAAGGCAGTTAACCCACTGTTCCCCTGAACAAGGCAGTTAACCCACTGTTCCCCTGAACAAGGCAGTTAACCCACTGTTCCCCTGAACAAGGAAGTTAACCCACTGTTCCCCAGAACAAGGCAGTTAACCCACTGTTCCCCTGAACAAGGCAGTTAACCCACTGTTCCCCTGAACAAGGAAGTTAACCCACTGTTCCCCAGAACAAGGCAGTTAACCCACTGTTCCCCAGAACAAGGCAGTTAACCCACTGTTCCCCTGAACAAGGCAGTTAACCCACTGTTCCCCAGAACAAGGCAGTTAACCCACTGTTCCCCTGAACAAGGCAGTTAACCCACTGTTCCCCTGAACAAGGCAGTTAACCCACTGTTCCCCTGAACAAGGCAGTTAACCCACTGTTCCCCTGAACAAGGCAGTTAACCCACTGTTCCCCTGAACAAGGCAGTTAACCCACTGTTCCCCTGAACAAGGCAGTTAACCCACTGTTCCCCTGAACAAGGCAGTTAACCCACTGTTCCCCTGAACAAGGAAGTTAACCCACTGTTCCCCAGAACAAGGCAGTTAACCCACTGTTCCCCTGAACAAGGCAGTTAACCCACTGTTCCCCTGAACAAGGAAGTTAACCCACTGTTCCCCAGAACAAGGCAGTTAACCCACTGTTCCCCAGAACAAGGCAGTTAACCCACTGTTCCCCTGAACAAGGAAGTTAACCCACTGTTCCCCAGAACAAGGCAGTTAACCCACTGTTCCCCTGAACAAGGCAGTTAACCCACTGTTCCCCTGAACAAGGCAGTTAACCCACTGTTCCCCTGAACAAGGCAGTTAACCCACTGTTCCCCTGAACAAGGCAGTTAACCCACTGTTCCCCTGAACAAGGCAGTTAACCCACTGTTCCCCTGAACAAGGCAGTTAACACACTGTTCCCCTGAACAAGGCAGTTAACCCACTGTTCCCCTGAACAAGGCAGTTAACCCACTGTTCCCCTGAACAAGGCAGTTAACCCGCTGTTCCCCTGAACAAGGCAGTTAACCCACTGTTCCCCTGAACAAGGCAGTTAACCCACTGTTCCCCTGAACAAGGCAGTTAACCCACTGTTCCCCAGAACAAGGCAGTTAACCCACTGTTCCCCTGAACAAGGCAGTTAACCCACTGTTCCCCAGAACAAGGCAGTTAACCCACTGTTCCCCTGAACAAGGCAGTTAACCCACTGTTCCCCTGAACAAGGCAGTTAACCCACTGTTCCCCAGAACAAGGCAGTTAACCCACTGTTCCCCTGAACAAGGCAGTTAACCCACTGTTCCCCTGAACAAGGCAGTTAACCCACTGTTCCCCTGAACAAGGCAGTTAACCCACTGTTCCCCTGAACAAGGCAGTTAACCCACTGTTCCCCAGAACAAGGCAGTTAACCCACTGTTCCCCTGAACAAGGCAGTTAACCCACTGTTCCCCTGAACAAGGCAGTTAACCCACTATTCCCCTGAACAAGGCAGTTAACCCCCTGTTCCCCTGAACAAGGCAGTTAGCCCCACTGTGTTCCTAGGCCGTCATTGTAAATAAGAATTTATTCTGACTTGCCTCTTTAAATAATAAAATAATAATTTGTTTGGTTCTTGTTTTACACATGTTCAAGTGTGTATTATACACATGTGGGAAATGTAAATGTGTTTTTTAACATAGACAACCTCGGAGAGTGGGGTCACGGCCGGGGTCGGCCTTGATCAGCGGCGTCCCTGGAGCACTTGGGATTTAATGCTCAAGGACACATCAACAGATGTTTCACTTTGTCGGTTAAAACAGCCTTTCGGTTACTGGCCCAAAGCTCTAACCGCTAGGCTACCTGCCGTGTGTGTGTGTGTGTGTGTGTGTGTGTGTGTGTGTGTGTGTGTGTGTGTGTGTGTGTGTGTGTGTGTGTGTGTGTGTGTGTGTGTGTGTGTGTGTGTGTGTGTGTGTGTGTGTGTGTGTGTGTGTGTGTGTGTGTGTGTGTGTGTGTGTGTTCGTGTTCTTTAACAGTTTAACCAGGGTTATAGTTCTGTATAATACACACTTGAACATGTGTAAAACAAGAACCAAACAAATTATTATTTTGTGTGTGTGTGTTAAAAAACATGATCTTGCTATTTCTGCTCTTTTTAGAGGACAGCAGCACAAGGTTGACTTACCTAACTTATACAGCTAACGTCTCTAACGTAGCCCCCTCTCTGTCTCTCTGTAGAATACAGCTTATCTAGTCTACATATCCCCCTCTCTGTAGAATACAGCTTATCTAGTCTACATATCCCCCTCTCTGTAGAATACAGCTTATCTAGTCTACATATCCCCCTCTCTGTCTCTCTGTAGAATACAGCTTATCTAGTCTACATATCCCCCTCTCTGTCGCTCTGTAGAATACAGCTTATCTAGTCTACATATCCCCCTCTCTGTCTCTCTGTAGAATACAGTTTATCTAGTCTACATATCCCCCTCTCTGTAGAATACAGCTTATCTAGTCTACATATCCCCCTCTCTGTCGCTCTGTAGAATACAGCTTATCTAGTCTACATATCCCCCTCTCTGTCTCTCTGTAGAATACAGCTTATCTAGTCTACATATCCCCCTCTCTGTCTCTCTGTAGAATACAGCTTATCTAGTCTACATATCCCCCTCTCTGTCTCTCTGTAGAATACAGCTTATCTAGTCTACATATCCCCCTCTCTATCTCTCTGTAGAATACAGCTTATCTAGTCTACATATCCCCCTCTCAGTCTCTCTGTAGAATACAGCTTATCTAGTCTACATATCCCCCTCTCTGTCTCTGTAGAATACAGCTTATCTAGTCTACATATCCCCTCTCTGTCTCTCTGTAGAATACAGCTTATCTAGTCTACATACCCCCTCTCTGTCTCTCTGTAGAATACAGCTTATCTAGTCTACATATCCCCCTCTCTGTCTCTCTGTAGAATACAGCTTATCTAGTCTACATATCCCCCTCTCAGTCTCTCTGTAGAATACAGCTTATCTAGTCTACATATCCCCCTCTCTGTCTCCGTAGAATACAGCTTATCTAGTCTACATATCCCCTCTCTGTCTCTCTGTAGAATACAGCTTATCTAGTCTACATACCCCCTCTCTGTCTCTCTGTAGAATACAGCTTATCTAGTCTACATACCCCCTCTCTGTCTCTCTGTAGAATACAGCTTATCTAGTCTACATATCCCCCTCTCAGTCTCTCTGTAGAATACAGCTAACGTCTCTAACGTATCCCCCTCTCAGTCTCTCTGTAGAATACAGCTTATCTAGTCTACATATCCCCCTCTCTGTCTCTCTGTAGAATACAGCTTATCTAGTCTACATATCCCCCTCTCTGTCTCTCTGTAGAATACAGCTTATCTAGTCTACATATCCCCCTCTCAGTCTCTCTGTAGAATACAGCTCACGTCTCTAACGTATCCCCCTCTCCGTCTCTCTGTAGAATACAGCTTATCTAGTCTACATATCCCCCTCTCTGTCTCTCTGTAGAATACAGCTTATCTAGTCTACATATCCCCCTCTCTGTCTCTCTGTAGAATACAGCTTATCTAGTCTACATATCCCCCTCTCTGTCGCTCTGTAGAATACAGCTTATCTAGTCTACGTATCCCCCTCTCTGTCTCTCTGTAGAATACAGCTTATCTAGTCTACATATCCCCCTCTCTGTCTCTCTGTAGAATACAGCTTATCTAGTCTACATATCCCCCTCTCTGTCTCTCTGTAGAATACAGCTTATCTAGTCTACATATCCCCCTCTCAGTCTCTCTGTAGAATACAGCTAACGTCTCTAACGTATCCCCCTCTCAGTCTCTCTGTAGAATACAGCTTATCTAGTCTACATATCCCCCTCTCTGTCTCTCTGTAGAATACAGCTTATCTAGTCTACATATCCCCCTCTCTGTCTCTCTGTAGAATACAGCTTATCTAGTCTACATATCCCCCTCTCTGTCGCTCTGTAGAATACAGCTTATCTAGTCTACGTATCCCCCTCTCTGTCTCTCTGTAGAATACAGCTTATCTAGTCTACATATCCCCCTCTCAGTCTCTCTGTAGAATACAGCTTATCTAGTCTACATATCCCCCTCTCTGTAGAATACAGCTTATCTAGTCTACATATCCCCCTCTCTGTCTCTCTGTAGAATACAGCTTATCTAGTCTACATATCCCCCTCTCTGTCTCTCTGTAGAATACAGCTTATCTAGTCTACACATCCCCCTCTCTGTCTCTCTGTAGAATACAGCTTATCTAGTCTACGTATCCCCCTCTCTGTCTCTCTGTAGAATACAGCTTATCTAGTCTACATATCCCCCTCTCTGTCTCTCTGTAGAATACAGCTTATCTAGTCTACATATCCCCCTCTCTGTCTCTCTGTAGAATACAGCTTATCTAGTCTACATATCCCCCTCTCTGTCTCTCTGTAGAATACAGCTTATCCAGTCTACATATCCCCCTCTCTGTCTCTCTGTAGAATACAGCTTATCTAGTCTACATATCCCCCTCTCTGTCTCTCTGTAGAATACAGCTTATCTAGTCTACATATCCCCCTCTCTGTCTCTCTGTAGAATACAGCTTATCTAGTCTACATATCCCCCTCTCAGTCTCTCTGTAGAATACAGCTTATCTAGTCTACATATCCCCCTCTCTGTCTCTCTGTAGAATACAGCTTATCTAGTCTACATATCCCCCTCTCTGTCTCTCTGTAGAATACAGCTTATCTAGTCTACATATCCCCCTCTCTGTCTCTCTGTAGAATACAGCTTATCTAGTCTACATATACCCCTCTCTGTCTCTCTGTAGAATACAGCTTACATGTTGCATACAGTCACCTTCCTCTCAAGGCTAGTTGGTCTGAAACAGTGCTTGTTAGACAATACATTGCCTTGGTCTGCTGGAATGTAACCTTGAAATACAATGCATATTTGCAATTTGAATACTTACAGTGGATTCCATAAAACCTCCCTTGGGGTTTCCCCCACATTTTGTTGCGTTACACAGTGGGATTTGTAATGGATTTAATTGTGATTTGTTTGTCATTGATCTACACAGAATACTACATAATATTCAAGTGAAAATAGGATTCTACAAATGTTTATAAATTAATGAAATAACAAACAAATTAATGAAATAACTAAAATATAGTCATTGTGTAAGTATTCAGCCTCTTTGTTACGGCATGCATAAATTATTTCAGGATAGAATTTGACATAAACAAATCACATAATAAGTTACATAGACTCTGTGTGAAATAATCCAGTTTGACATGATCCCCCCCCCCCCCCCCCCATACAGACAACATCTGGTTCCTCAGTCTAGTATTACATTTCACACATTCAACTACAAAGACCAGGGATCTTTTCGAAAGCCTCGTAAAGAAGGCCAGTGATTGGTAGATGGGTAACAATAACACATTTAGACATTGGATACATCTTTAAGCGTGGTCAAGTTAATAATTATGATTATAGGTGATGTATTAAACCACCCAGACACATCAAAGATACAGTTATCCTTCTGATCTGAGCTGCAGGACAGGAAGGAACCCACCTTGGATATGTCACCATGAGGCCTTTGTAGATTTTTAAAATAGTTACATCAATGTCTGTGATGGTAGAAAACTGAGGACGGATCAGCAACGTAGTAGTGACGCCATAATAATAACTTAATATTCCAAAACACACATCCTGTGTGTAACAAGACACTGAAGTAATACTGCAACAAAAACAACAACGAAGGAATACTCTTTTCTGGCCTAAATGCAAAGCCTTGTGTTTGGGGCAAATCCAACACAACACGTCACTGGGGAACTGCCTCCGTATATTTTCAAGCATGGTGGCGGCTCCATCATATCCATGGTATGGATATGCTTTGACATCGGCAAATACTGGGGAGTTTTTACAGGACAAAAAGAGAACAGGAAGGAGCTAAGCACAGACCAAGGCCTAGAGGAAAACCTGGTTCAGTCTGCTTTCCACCAGACACTGGGAGATGAAGGACAGGCAACATCCTAGAGGAAAACCTGGTTCAGTCTGCTTTCCACCAGACACTGGGAGGTGAAGGACAGTCAGTCAGTCAGTCAGTATGCGGGAACTGGAGAAAAGCAGTCAGCCAGTCAGCCAGTCAGTCAGTCAGCCAACCAGCCAGTCAGTCAGTCAGTCAGTCTGTCAGTCAGTCTGCAGTCAGTCAGTCAGTCAGTCTGCAGTCAGTCAGTCAGTCTGCAGTCAGTCAGTCTGCAGTCAGTCAGCCAGCCAGCCAGCCAGCCAGCCAGTCAGTATGCGGGAACTGGAGAAAAGCAGTCAGACTAACTGACTGACTGACTGCTTTTCTCCAGTTCCCGCATACTGACTGGCTGGCTGGCTGGCTGACTAACTGACTGACTGACTGACTGACTGACTGACTGGCTGACTGGCTGACTGGCTGGCTGACAGACTAACTGACTGACTGTCAGTCAGTCAGTATGCGGGAACTGGAGAAAAGCAGTCAGTCAGCCAGTCAGTCAGCCAGTCAGTCAGTCAGTCAGTCAGTTAGTCAGCCAGTCAGTCAGCCAGCCAGTCAGTCAGTCAGTCAGTATGAGGGGACTGGAGAAGAGCAGCAGTCACAAGGTCCTTTGCTGTTGTTCTGGGATTGATTTGCACTTTTCACACCAAAGTACGTTCATCTCTAGGAGACAGAACGTGTCTCCTTCCTGAGCGCTATGACGGCTGCGTGGTCCCATGGTGTTTATACTTGCATACTATTGTTTGATTCCCGGGACCACCCATACAATGACAGGATAGTGGGTTTGATTCCCGGGACCACCCGTACATAAAGAATATATGCACAAATGACTGTAAGTCACTGTGGATAAAGCGTCTGCAAAAATGTGGCATACATGTAGATTGTATACTGTATTGGGGGAGGGGAAGCTGATCCTGGATCTGTAAGGAAGGGGAAGCTCATCTGTAGGGGAAGGGGAAGCTCATCTGTAGGGGAAGGGGAAGCTCATCTGTAGGGGAAGGGGAAGCTCATCTGTCGGGGAAGCTTGACCCCGGTGAGTGTATCCGTGTCTGATCAAGGTGAATCAGGTTAGGGTTAGGGTTCCAAATGGTACCGTATCTCCTATATAGTTATATTAATATATAATATAATATAATTATATCTCCTATATAAGTAGTATATAGTTATATTAAGTAGTACAACCGTCCTAACCATGCTGCTGTAGTGACCATCCTACAGTCCTAACCATGCTGCTGTAGTGACCATCCTACAGTCCTAACCATGCTGCTGTAGTGACCATCCTACAGTCCTAACCATGCTGCTGTAGTGACCATCCTACAGTCCTAACCATGCTGCTGTAGTGACCATCCTACAGTCCTAACCATGCTGCTGTAGTGACCATCCTACAGTCCTAACCATGCTGCTGTAGTGACCATCCTACAGTCCTAACCATGCTGCTGTATTAACCATCCTACAGTCCTAACCATGCTGCTATAGTGACCATCCTACAGTCCTAACCATCCTGCTGTAGTGACCATCCTACAGTCCTAACCATGCTGCTATAGTGACCATCCTACAGTCCTAACCATCCTGCTGTAGTGACCATCCTACAGTCCTAACCATGCTGCTATAGTGACCATCCTACAGTCCTAAACATCCTGCTGTAGTGACCATCCTACAGTCCTAACCATCCTGCTGTAGTGACCATCCTACAGTCCTAACCATGCTGCTGTAGTGACCATCCTACAGTCCTAACCATGCTGCTGTAGTGACCATCCTACAGTCCTAACCATGCTGCTGTATTAACCATCCTACAGTCCTAACCATCCTGCTGTAGTGACCATCCTACAGTCCTAACCATGCTGCTGTATTAACCATCCTACAGTCCTAACCATGCTGCTGTATTAACCATCATACAGTCCTAACCATGCTGCTGTATTAACCATCCTACAGTCCTAACCATCCTGCTGTAGTGACCATCCTACAGTCCTAACCATGCTGCTGTATTAACCATCCTACAGTCCTAACCATGCTGCTGTATTAACCATCCTACAGTCCTAACCATGCTTCTGTATTAACCATCCTACAGTCCTAATCATGCTGCTGTATTAACCATCCTACAGTCCTAACCATCCTGCTGTAGTGACCATCCTACAGTCCTAACCATCCTGCTGTAGTGACCATCCTACAGTCCTAACCATGCTGCTGTATTAACCATCCTACAGTCCTACCAATGCTGCTGTATTAACCATCCTACAGTCCTAACCATGCTGCTGTATTAACCATCCTACAGTCCTAACCATGCTGCTGTATTAACCATCCTACAGTCCTAACCATGCTGCTGTATTAACCATCCTACAGTCCTAACCATCCTGCTGTATTAACCATCCTACAGTCCTAACCATGCTGCTGTATTAACCATCCTACAGTCCTAACCATGCTGCTGTATTAACCATCCTACAGTCCTAACCATCCTGCTGTAGTGACCATCCTACAGTCCTAACCATGCTGCTGTATTAACCATCCTACAGTCCTAACCATCCTGCTGTATTAACCATCCTACAGTCCTAACCATCCTGCTGTAGTGACCATCCTACAGTCCTAACCATCCTGCTGTATTAACCATCCTACAGTCCTAACCATGCTGCTGTATTAACCATCCTACAGTCCTAACCATGCTGCTGTATTAACCATCCTACAGTCCTAACCATCCTGCTGTAGTGACCATCCTACAGTCCTAACCATGCTGCTGTATTAACCATCCTACAGTCCTAACCATCCTGCTGTATTAACCATCCTACAGTCCTAACCATGCTGCTGTATTAATCATCCTACAGTCCTAACCATCCTGCTGTATTAACCATCCTACAGTCCTAACCATGCTGCTGTATTAACCATCCTACAGTCCTAACCATGCTGCTGTATTAACCATCCTACAGTCCTAACCATCCTGCTGTATTAACCATCCTACAGTCCTAACCATCCTGCTGTATTAACCATCCTACAGTCCTAACCATGCTGCTGTATTAACCATCCTACAGTCCTAACCATGCTGCTGTATTAACCATCCTACAGTCCTAACCATCCTGCTGTATTAACCATCCTACAGTCCTAACCATGCTGCTGTATTAACCATCCTACAGTCCTAACCATCCTGCTGTATTAACCATCCTACAGTCCTAACCATGCTGCTGTATTAACCATCCTACAGTCCTAACCATGCTGCTGTATTAACCATCCTACAGTCCTAACCATCCTGCTGTATTAACCATCCTACAGTCCTAACCATGCTGCTGTATTAACCATCCTACAGTCCTAACCATCCTGCTGTATTAACCATCCTACAGTCCTAACCATGCTGCTGTATTAACCATCCTACAGTCCTAACCATCCTGCTGTATTAACCATCCTACAGTCCTAACCATGCTGCTGTATTAACCATCCTACAGTCCTAACCATGCTGCTGTATTAACCATCCTACAGTCCTAACCATGCTGCTGTATTAACCATCCTACAGTCCTAACCATCCTGCTGTATTAACCATCCTACAGTCCTAACCATGCTGCTGTATTAACCATCCTACAGTCCTAACCATGCTGCTGTATTAACCATCCTACAGTCCTAACCATCCTGCTGTATTAACCATCCTACAGTCCTAACCATGCTGCTGTATTAACCATCCTACAGTCCTAACCATGCTGCTGTAGTGACCATCCTACAGTCCTAACCATGCTGCTGTATTAACCATCCTACAGTCCTAACCATGCTGCTGTATTAACCATCCTACAGTCCTAACCATGCTGCTGTATTAACCATCCTACAGTCCTAACCATCCTGCTGTAGTGTCCATCCTACAGTCCTAACCATGCTGCTGTATTAACCATCCTACAGTCCTACCAATGCTGCTGTATTAACCATCCTACAGTCCTAACCATGCTGCTGTATTAACCATCCTACAGTCCTAACCATGCTGCTGTATTAACCATCCTACAGTCCTAACCATGCTGCTGTATTAACCATCCTACAGTCCTAACCATCCTGCTGTATTAACCATCCTACAGTCCTAACCATGCTGCTGTATTAACCATCCTACAGTCCTAACCATGCTGCTGTATTAACCATCCTACAGTCCTAACCATCCTGCTGTAGTGACCATCCTACAGTCCTAACCATGCTGCTGTATTAACCATCCTACAGTCCTAACCATCCTGCTGTATTAACCATCCTACAGTCCTAACCATCCTGCTGTAGTGACCATCCTACAGTCCTAACCATCCTGCTGTATTAACCATCCTACAGTCCTAACCATGCTGCTGTATTAACCATCCTACAGTCCTAACCATGCTGCTGTATTAACCATCCTACAGTCCTAACCATCCTGCTGTATTAACCATCCTACAGTCCTAACCATGCTGCTGTATTAACCATCCTACAGTCCTAACCATCCTGCTGTATTAACCATCCTACAGTCCTAACCATGCTGCTGTATTAACCATCCTACAGTCCTAACCATGCTGCTGTATTAACCATCCTACAGTCCTAACCATCCTGCTGTATTAACCATCCTACAGTCCTAACCATCCTGCTGTATTAACCATCCTACAGTCCTAACCATGCTGCTGTATTAACCATCCTACAGTCCTAACCATGCTGCTGTATTAACCATCCTACAGTCCTAACCATCCTGCTGTATTAACCATCCTACAGTCCTAACCATGCTGCTGTATTAACCATCCTACAGTCCTAACCATCCTGCTGTATTAACCATCCTACAGTCCTAACCATGCTGCTGTATTAACCATCCTACAGTCCTAACCATGTTGCTGTATTAACCATCCTACAGTCCTAACCATGCTGCTGTATTAACCATCCTACAGTCCTAACCATCCTGCTGTATTAACCATCCTACAGTCCTAACCATGCTGCTGTATTAACCATCCTACAGTCCTAACCATGCTGCTGTATTAACCATCCTACAGTCCTAACCATGCTGCTGTATTAACCATCCTACAGTCCTAACCATCCTGCTGTATTAACCATCCTACAGTCCTAACCATCCTGCTGTATTAACCATCCTACAGTCCTAACCATGCTGCTGTATTAACCATCCTACAGTCCTAACCATGCTGCTGTATTAACCATCCTACAGTCCTAACCATCCTGCTGTATTAACCATCCTACAGTCCTAACCATGCTGCTGTATTAACCATCCTACAGTCCTAACCATGCTGCTGTATTAACCATCCTACAGTCCTAACCATGCTGCTGTAGTGACCATCCTACAGTCCTAACCATCCTGCTGTATTAACCATCCTACAGTCCTAACCATCCTGCTGTATTAACCATCCTACAGTCCTAACCATCCTGCTGTATTAACCATCCTACAGTCCTAACCATGCTGCTGTATTAACCATCCTACAGTCCTAACCATGCTGCTGTATTAACCATCCTACAGTCCTAACCATCCTGCTGTATTAACCATCCTACAGTCCTAACCATGCTGCTGTATTAACCATCCTACAGTCCTAACCATGCTGCTGTATTAACCATCCTACAGTCCTAACCATCCTGCTGTATTAACCATCCTACAGTCCTAACCATCCTGCTGTATTAACCATCCTACAGTCCTAACCATGCTGCTGTATTAACCATCCTACAGTCCTAACCATGCTGCTGTATTAACCATCCTACAGTCCTAACCATGCTGCTGTAGTGACCATCCTACAGTCCTAACCATCCTGCTGTATTAACCATCCTACAGTCCTAACCATCCTGCTGTATTAACCATCCTACAGTCCTAACCATCCTGCTGTATTAACCATCCTACAGTCCTAACCATCCTGCTGTATTAACCATCCTACAGTCCTAACCATCCTGCTGTATTAACCATCCTACAGTCCTAACCATGCTGCTGTATTAACCATCCTACAGTCCTAACCATGCTGCTGTAGTGACCATCCTACAGTCCTAACCATCCTGCTGTATTAACCATCCTACAGTCCTAACCATCCTGCTGTATTAACCATCCTACAGTCCTAACCATCCTGCTGTATTAACCATCCTACAGTCCTAACCATCCTGCTGTATTAACCATCCTACAGTCCTAACCATCCTGCTGTATTAACCATCCTACAGTCCTAACCATGCTGCTGTATTAACCATCCTACAGTCCTAACCATGCTGCTGTATTAACCATCCTACAGTCCTAACCATCCTGCTGTATTAACCATCCTACAGTCCTAACCATCCTGCTGTATTAACCATCCTACAGTCCTAACCATCCTGCTGTATTAACCATCCTACAGTCCTAACCATGCTGCTGTATTAACCATCCTACAGTCCTAACCATCCTGCTGTATTAACCATCCTACAGTCCTGCTGCTGTTCTTCTTCTTGTTTTAAATATGTTTTATTGTCGGCTTCTTCTTCGTGTTTTTCTTGTTCTTCATCATCATAATCGTCTTCTTTTGTGTTTTCTTTCAGGCGGGGCCCGATGGATCCTTCTGAGGGGTACGCCATGCAGCAGCCAGGTTGGGTTGGTCACTACCCTGGCCCCCAGCCATCCTACCCCAATCCCAACTACCCCGCCAGGGGTGACCCCAACTATCCCCCTAGAGTTGACCCCAACTATCCCCCTAGAGTTGACCCCAACTACCCCCCCAGGGGTGACCCCAACTACCCCTCCAGGGGTGACCCCCGCCAGGCCGAACCAGGGTACTACCACCCCCCTCCTCTACGCCAGGACGTCCCCCCGTCCCCCACTCTGCCCCTCCGAGCGCCTCGTTACGACACCGTGAACCGTGGGGGAGGAGGGTATCGCCAGGCCAGCCCAGAGAGGTACGCCTACGGTGGGGAGGGACCGGCCCGTCACCACGACCCACGCCAGAAGAACCCCATAACTGCTGCTGTCTAGAACCCAACTGGGATCAGTGGCTGTATGGAGTTCTGACCTAGGATCAGGTCGCCCCTCTGTTCATGTAGTCTCAATCATTACGATCAAAAAGGCTAAACTGATCGTAGATCAGCGGTGGGAATGTTTGATTGATACA